>NC_064614.1:696579082-696882112 GCF_023898315.1 Schistocerca nitens | reverse complement strand
CGGACACAGGCTTCCAAATACTGGGACTGTGTCATCAAAGAAGCCATAAAGATCAGAGTAAGAGAGCCACAACTAAATCGTGACAGCGGTCACATCCTTAGCAAGGCGTGGGAACCCGCGATCACCCGGATTAAGAAGAAAAAGGATATTTCCCATAGTTTACCGACTTCGAGGGAGGAGGGAAGAATAACGAGAGTGATGCCGGCAGACACCCTGAACGAAAAGATCTAGGACGCAGCGTCCAGGTGGCGGGAGAATGGACGCTGTACCTGGACCGCGCGCGGGGCGCGGACCGCACCGACTCATGGGAAGCGCCTGAGGCAGGAGCGGGACGGGGATTGTCCTATATATATACATGGCGCCGGCCCACCGCCGGTCAGTACATCAGCACACCTGATGACGGCAACATGGTCGACTGCCGAAATATTGTGTCCAATGCACACTCGTACCAGGCTGTTCACCCGAGATTTATTTCGTCAGTATGGCAAGCATATTCATTTAAGAACGATCCGTGTTTAGTAGCTGTTCGGATTTCGGGAAACACGTTACCATAAACTTGCTAACCTAAATGAAAGGGTTTATGCATGACTGTGTTAAGATTAGCACGGGCTTGGCAGTGAACGTGTACATCTCAAGGTTCAGTATATAGCGAAATTTTGCCAGTATTTCCACCTTTCATTCAAAATTAAGACTTTTTCCCAATTCTTAGAATAGTTACGTTGTATGCAGCCTGGTGCATTCTTTACATTTATTGGAAACATCATTCCGAGTGGAATTTAGAGAGTTTTATATGGCAACAAGTACGACGTAACCTTCTCAATTCCTTCATGATCCTTTCACACATATTTCCTTGCGGAAAATACGCTGAAATCTCTATGTGCTCAATGTTTAGAAACTTATAATATACGTAATATTTTGAAGATGGCGTGTAGTGTGTATTATACTGCCGATGTACCATCAGACATCTGAAAAACATCGTCTACACAATTCCAAAGATTGTAACAGCCCAGAAGTGCGAGAATTATCACACAGTCAGCTTAACAGTTCATGAGTCCACGTTGCCGACAAGCAACATGTAAAGAAAATGGAAAATAAAATTGAGGATCTGTTAGATGACTACCAGTTTGGCTTTAGAAAAAGTGAAGGCACCAGAGAGGCAGATTTGACGTTGCGTTTGATAATGGAAGCAAGACTGAAGAAAACTTAAAACACTCATGGCATTTGTCAACCAGTAAAAAGCATTCAGCAAAATAAAACGGTGCAAGATGTTCGAAATTCAGCTATAGGGAAAGACGAGTAATATACAATATGTACAAGAACCAAGAGGGAACAATAAGAGCCCGCAGCTCGTGGTCGTGCGGTAGCGTTCTTGCTTCCCACGCCCGGGTTCCCGGGTTCGATTTCCGGCGGGGTCAGGGATTTTCTCTGCCTCGTGATGGCTGGGTGTTGTGTGATGTCCTTAGGTTAGTTAGGTTTAAGTAGTTCTAAGTTCTAGGGGACTGATGACCTCAGATGTTAAGTCCCATAGTGCTCAGAGCCATTTGAACCATTTTGGAACAATAAGAGTGTAAGACCAAGAACGAAGTGCACGAATTAGAAAGGGTGTAAGACAAGGATGTAGTCTTTTGCACCGGCTGTTCAACTACACGTCGAAGAAGCAATAACGGAAAGATTCAGTAGTGAGATTAAAATTCAGGGTGAAAGGTTATCAATGGTAAGATTCACTGATGACATTGCTATCCGCAGTGAATCTGAAGAAGAATTACATGACATGTTGAATGTAATGAACTTTACTTGTCGTTGGTGAGCCGGTCGCGGTGGTCTAGCGGTTCTAGGCGCGCAGTCCGGAACCGCGCGACTGCTACGGTCGCAGGTTCGAATCCTGCCTCGGGCATGGATGTGTGTGATGTCCTTAGGTTAGTTAGGTTTAAGTAGTTCTAAGTTATAGGGGACTGATGACCACAGATGTTAAGTCCCATAGTGCTCAGAGCCATTTGAACCTTTTTTTTTTTTTTTTTTTTTTGTCGTTGGTGATCACGAAGTACGTGAAGTTAAGGAGTTCTGCTAACTTGGCAGCAAAATAATCTATGATGGACGGAGGAAGAAGGACATAAAAAGCATACTGTTCAAGATAAGTCCACAAGTATTGAACATGGGTCTTAAGTTGAGGAAGAAATTTCAGGGAATGTACGTTTGGAGCACAGCATTGTACGGCAGTGAGACAAGGGCAATGGGAAAACCAGAACAGAAGACAATAGAAGCATTTGAGATATGGTGCTACGGAAGAATATTGAAAATTAGATGGATTGATAAGGTAAGGATTTAGCAAGTACTCCGCAGAATCGGAGAGGAAAAAAAAAAGGAAACTAAATACTTTCAACATGTCGCGGCCCTGTCAGCAAGTGTATAAATATTAATTTTAATTTTAATAACTAACAGCTTCAGTTGCAATGTTTACCTAGATTTACCTAGGTTTCAGTCGGGATAACCCATCCTTCTTCAGAATAAAAGTAACTACCGTTTGTCCATAGTGGACATCGTCAGGCTAAAACTACAAAACCACACATTATCGTCAGACTGTAAAAACTTATCAGAATCTGCCTCGGCCCCACTTTGCGACAGCGATGCGGCAGCCACGAGTGCTGTACTGGAACTGACCATAGCGTCATGGGGCCCGCCTAGGCGGACACAATACCTTGCGCCTGCGCATAAACTGTATGATAGTTACTTGTTGGGACAAGACGCGAACCTAACGGAAAACACTGAGAGGAGGAAGGGACAGGGGGATTGGATATTTATTATTAAGGAATAACTTCCATGATACTAGAGGGACCTGTAGAGGATAAAAACTTTAGAGGGAGACAGACATTGGTGTACATCCAGCAAATAACTTCAAATGCTACTCTGAGATGAAGAGGTTTGGCAAAGGATTTCGTGTCGGGCAGCATCAAACCAGTCAGATGACTGATGACTCGAAAGTAAAAAAGAAAAAAAACTGAATTTAATAATACATTATCAAAAAGTGGCACAGGCTGGTGTATCCTTTTCTTTCGAAAAGAAATAGTGCTTCCAAGGTGACGAGATCTACTGTTTAGTGTACTTAGTCGTAGTAACCTTGATCATTATTTATGCACACATTCCTACTTTATTCTTATGTAACGTTTCTAAAGTATGTTATGTATCACCGTGTACTCAAACCGGGCCGGAGTATGTAAAGCTCTGTTCTCAGGAAAAATATTGTTATTTAGATAATATTATGGAGATCTTCCGAAACTGAAATTTTATACTCATGTTTTCTTCTTTTTGCACGGTACACTACACTGCGTTCGACATATTTCGTGGTGCCAAAGATCGATACACTTCTTCTTCATCGTTCTCAGTTATCACCGGACGTTTAAGCTCGATGTTCATTGCCTCTGCATCTTGTGTACTTAGTGCGACAGTTACAGCTGACATAAAATACTATGAGAGAAATACTGTCTTCTTTCACACCTGCCACAGGAAGAACATTCGCGAATCGATTATACCCTTTTTTTCCCCGAATCTTGGCTGGTTGCATGTACACAATGCGCTCGCATCAGATGATGAATTCTTCTTTCATTATGAAATCATTACCAGAAGAGATCGGTAACTGTTTTGTGCGACTCATTTCTTCAAACGTGAGTCCGCATCCTGTGATCTAGCGGCTAGCGTTGCTGCCTCTGGATCACGGGGTCCTATATTCGATTCCCGGTCGGGTGGGGGATTTTCTCTGCCTGGGGACTGGGTATTTGTGTTGCCCGCATCATTTCATCATCATTTTTGACAGTGGCTAGATTACTGTGTAAATAACTGGACTATGTAAAAATTGGGCCTTCGTAGAGTCGCTAATGACAACGCAGTTGAACGCCCCACTAACCAAACATCATTATTATCATCATCATGTTCAAATGTGAGACTTTGTCGACTACTGTCTTATTGAGATTAACAATTTCCATAAGGCCTTAACAATTTGTATGTACGATGTGTCGTTTCACCATGCCGTTGGACCCTGTTCTTCAATTATTTTTCTCTTAAGCGGTTTTCATGTTGACTGTCACGAAATGTTTTATTTACTTCTGACTAAAATTTTTCCCAGCTACTGATCTTCTCTTCGTTTTTCTCAAACCATTGATTGGATGTGCTACCCACATAAAATTACAGATCTGCCGAAGACACGATGTCATCCCACCAGGCGCATTTGGAGATTCGGTCGAATCCTTTCAGCCATTTTATGGGATCCTCACCAGCGTCTCATTAGAATCCTAATGGAGGCATGCTTTGCAGCTGGCTTAATGCTGGCTGCGCGTGGCAGCAGCGCGGTCTGGAGCGCCTTGTCGCGGTCCACGCGGCTTCCCCCTTCGGAGGTTCGAGTCCTCCCTAGCGCATGGGTGTGTGTGTGTTGTCCTTAGCGTAAGTTAGTTCAATTTAGCTGAAGTAGTGCGTAAGCTTAGGGACCGATGACCTCAGGAGTTTGATCCAATAAGACCATACGACAAATTTCCAAAATTTTGACTTAAAGCTTTTTTGGACTACACTTGTCTCTTGAATATACTGGTCTTAGGAACGATGTACTGCTTGTATTGAAGTACAGGGATTCTACGTTGGCTAGTTGGAGCCACGATACTGTTTTGAAACATACGGTGTCTCCACCAGTGTCACGTCGAACCCGGAAACAAGGAAGGGTTGTCAATGAACCACAACACACAGAACTGAAAGCACGTTTAATGCTGACACCAGCGAATAGCCAGAACAGAACTAATCTAGACGGGACTAATGTTATTTATACAAGCATCTTTTTTTCTTCAGAATGTGCAAGCATAACTAGCACATGGCATTTAACTTCCAGAAATGGTAAATTCTAATTAATAAGCAATTGTTGGTGGTTGGCTTCGAAACGGCGACCGGCAGCACGCCAGTCAATGACGCTAACACCCACACCCCACTGCATGCGTCACAGCTTGCGAAAATTTTTTGCTTCTTGTGTAATTAAATATAAGGCAGAAATGATATTACTACTGAGAAATTTTCAGAAGATTATACCCATATACATTCTTCGTCGACCTCAGACACCTGTTTCCATCAGAACACCGCAGTTAAGGGATGCCGGGCTGGGCTAGCACTTGGATCGGTGACCATCCGGTCTGCCGAGCGCTGTTGGCAAGCGGGATGCACTCAGCCTTTGTGAGGCAATCTGAGGAGATACTTAATTGAGAAGTAGCGGCTCCGGTCTCGGAAACTGGCATACGCCTGGAAAAGAGGTGTGCTGACCACATGCCCCTTCATATCCGCATCCAGTGACGCCTGTGGGCTGAGAATGACACGGCGGTCGGTCGATACCGTTGGGCTTTCATGGCCTGTTCGGGAGGAGTTTAGCTTTTTAGTAGAGCTTTATAGGTAATTAAACTTGATGGATTATATAACAGACACAACTACTTGTAAAATTTTATGAATGCCTGATGCAGAACAGACGTTTATTGGTCTTTCGATGACCTGCGTACTATACACTTACGGAAGAAAATCGCAACACCCAAAAATAATTAAAGTAGGTTAATAAAATTTTGGGAATAAATTGGTCTAGCTAACAATTTAAATGACTAACATTGAAAGTTCGTTGGTTAATGTAAGCGCGAGATAAGTCATTGTAAATTCGAAGTTCTGGTACATTAGTGACCAGTGTTACCATTATAATGTTGAATGGAAGCATGCAAACGTGCATGCATTTTGTTGTTCAGCTCCCAAATTTCAGTTTGTTGGATGGAGTTCCATGCCTCATGTACTTCGTCGGTCAATACAGTGACGGTAGTGTTGGTTGCGAATAACGCTGGAGTTGTCGTCCGATTATATCCCATATGTGCTCGTCTGGAGAGAGATCTGGTGATCGAGCGAGCCAATGCAACATGCCGACGCCCTGCAAATCATGTTGGGCTACAACAGCGCTGTGTGGGCGAGCGTTATCCCGTTGGAAAACACCCCCTGAAATGCTGTTCATCACAACAAGTCAAATCACCAAACCGACATACAATTTTGGCGTCAGGGTGAGTGGGATAACTACGACAGTTCTTCTGCTGTCATACGAAATCGCACCCCAGAACATAATTCCAGGTGTGGGTCCAGAGTGTAGCCCGTAGACAGGTTGGTTAAAGGCCCTCAACTGGCCTCTTCTAACCTACAAAAGGGTCTTCACTGGCCTTCACTGGCCTTCACCGCCTTCACTGGCACCGAGGCCGAACCACCTTTCATCAGAAAACACAACACACCTCCACCATGAGCTCCTGTTTGACAGGGTAGAAGGCTCATATGGCGGTGGTTCGGGGTCAGTGGAATGTAGACTGCAGGCCGTCTGGCTCGGAGCTATCCTTGAAGAAATCGACTTGTAACATTTCGTTGTGTCACTGCTGCTGCAGATATAGTACGATGCGGCAGAGGCATGCTTTGAACACGGCAGTCTTCCCTCTCGGTAGTGCGACGTGGCCATCTGGGGACCGTTCTTCTTGCGACCACTGCAGCCAGCAATCATATACAGTGGCTCCATTCCTGCCTAGTCCTTCTACAATATAGTGGAAGCAACACCGAGCTGCTCGTATTCCTTATTAGATGCTCGCGTTTAAGCTCAGAGTGATGTTGATATTACGGTATATTGATAATTTTCACTTATGGACCGTCTGACAGCAACTGAATAAAACACAATTTTAGTGCCATACGCGTTTCGCCTTTATTTTCTGCAAGGCGTCATCAGTGGCCTGGAATATGTACATATGTTAGCTATTTTATTTACATTTTTGTCACTGTGCCTATAGGTTATAAACAGTTCTGGTGGTTGGTATTTCCTATTAAGTAGTAATGTTTTGAACTGTACTTACAGGTTGCGTAGACAGTTTCTTACATATTACGCTCCTGTTGCATTTTTGGTGTTGTTCTTCTTCCTATGAGCGCCAATTTGCTGTTTTCTCCGCATTCCACAGCACTATGCACTGAGCGCTTGTTTTAATGCAATGTTTTGGTTTCTGTTGCCGACTGTCAAAAGGTTTTTGCCAAAGATCGAATATTACTGCCAAACTTATGAGTGTAACTATTGAAGTATCTGTGGTCTGTTCGTGTATGCATTTGTGTGTGTGTGTGTGTGTGTGTGTGTGTGTGTGTGTGTGTGTGTGAGTGTTTTTTGGTGTTGTATTAATTTAATTTAATTTAATTTAATTGTATTTATTTATTTATTTTTGTTTTTGTCCTGTGTATGTGTGTGTGCGTGTTTTGGTGTAATATATATTTTTTTGTGCTGTGTGTGTGTCTGTCTGTATTTCGGTGTTATGTAATTTTTTTTTTTGGAGGGTGTGTGTGTGTGTGTGTGTGTGTGTGTGTGTGTGTGTGTGTGTGTGTGTATTTTGGTGTTATATGTATATATATATATATATATATATATATATATATATATATATATATATATATATATATAATGTTATCATTTCCTTTATTAAGTGTAGTAGGGAGCCTGTGTTGATGTGTGTTTGTTCATTTATCACATGTTTGTTTTCTGCTATGGCTTTCTGGATGTGGAAGTTTTCTTGCATTTGTATAAGATGTTTGTCATGGTTGCTTATTCTCATTATTTTCATTTCTTGTTCCATGTTTGTAGGATGATGGTTGTAGTGTTTTAAATGCTCTGCAAATGTGGAATGGTTTGTTTCATACTTCCAACATCTGATATGTTCTTTGTATCTTGTTTCAAAATTCCTGCATGTCATGCCTATGTATACTGCATCACAACTTTGACATTCAAGTTTATATATTCCTGATTGTTGGAATTTGTCCCTCTTGGTAGTTGGCTGGCTTAGGTGTGATTGAAGGGTTTGCCCAGGCTTATATGCTATTTTGAAGCCCTGTCTCTTCAGGATGTTTGCAACTCTGTGTGTTAGTTTATGTGTGTAGGTCATGGTGTACCATCTGGTTCTTTTCTGTGTGGTGTTGTCATTGTGTGTGTTTGTTGTGTTTGCAAGTTTTCAGCTTGTGAATTCTTTTGTATTGTGGAAATGTTGTGTTTGTTTTTTATTTGTGTTTTTATTTTTTGATTGAGCCTGTGTACCACATGTGTGTCATATCCGTTGTTCCTAGCTATTTGTATGATCGTGTTCATTTCTTGTTCATAGTTTCTCTTGCTGAGTGGGATTCTGTTTAATCTATGTAACATGTGTCTTAGTGCTGCAAGTTTCTGGCTTTGGGGGTGGTTGGATGTGGAATGTATTATTGTGTCCGTGGCTGTTGGTTTTCTAAAGATGTTAAATGTATGTTTTCCATTTTCTTTTTTAATTGTAATGTCAAGAAAATTTATTTGATTTTCTTTTTCTTTTTCAAGTGTGAATTTTATGTTCTTATGAGCTTTGTTTATTTCTGAATGGAGTTCATCTATTTTTTCACTTGGCTCGTCTACCAGACAAATAATGTCATCCACGTATCTGTACCAATATATGATTTTGAAACTTTCATTTGTGGTTATCTTATCAAATATCTGATTTTCAAGGTGACTGATGAAAATGTTTGCTAGTGTTCCTGATAATGGGGATCCCATGGGCAGTCCATCAGTTTGTAGATAATATTCTTCCTCAAACTGAAAGTAGTTTTGTTCAGTTGTCAGTCTGAGCATATCTATTATTTCTTTTATTGCGTCTGTGGTGAGGTTGCTGTGGGATGAGAGATTTTGTTCTATGATTTCTATTGTTTCTGTGATAGGGATGGAGGTATACATATTTTCTATATCGAATGAAATCAGTGATGCTGTGTGTGGTACCTGTATGTTCTGTATGTTTTCTATTAGGTTTCCTGTGTTTATCACTGTTCTGTTGTTTTCTACTTTATGGTGTTTTGTAACTAACTTTTGGAGGTGTTTGGCTATGCGGTATGTTGGGGCTTTCTTGAAGTTGATAACAGGTCTCATTGGCATTCCGTCTTTATGTACTTTCGGTTGACTGCGGAGTGTTGGTGCTTGTGGGTTTTTCTGTGTTAAGTAGTATTTCTGTTTGTCTGTGAGTGTGTGTTCAATGTTTTTCTGTGTTCGTTTCACATTTGCCTGGAATCGTGTAGTTGGATCTGACTTCAGTTTTTGTATTGCGTTGGTGTTTATGTATTCCTTGGTTTTTGTGATGTATTGCTCTTATCCATGAGTACTGTTACATTTCCCTTGTCTGCTCTTGTTATTAATACGTTGTTGTTTGTTAACTTTTGTTTTAACCTTTTCATAGTAGCTGCTTCTGTTTGGTTGTTCTTATTGTGTGTCTGCTATGTTTGTTTTATTATGCCCTTTATTTCTTCTTTTACTAGTTCTCTTGTCAGTCCTATGTTTATTTCACAATTATTTTGTTGTTCTTCACGTGTAAGGCTTTGTTCGGTTTCTACTATGAGATTTTCTATGTATTGATTGTTCACTTGGCTATTGGTGCAGTGTTTCAAACCTTTTTCCAAGAGCATTTTTTCGTTTTCGTGTAGTTCTGTCTCTGTTAGGTTAACTAAGCGTGGATGGAATGTGTGTTGGTGTTCATGTGGTTTCACATTTAAAATGTAAATGTATTTTTGCGTCTTTTTCACTGTTAGTTTCATTATGTTGTGTTTATGTTTGTTTTGTAAATGTTTCATTGCTATGTATGTGTTGTGCTCCGTTTTTTCTACTAGTGCCATGAAAACTGCGGCGTTTCCTACGTTTTTTGCCAATTCTAGATGAGTCTCATAGAGCATCATGTTTAGGTGCTGTTTTTTCGAATAGAGCATCTTAATTTCATGTAGTAACCAATATCGTTCTGCAAGTCCCATTTATCTTGCTCACCCAAAATAACTTCTTTGTGGTGAGTTAAATGAAAAATTGTTTCACCCAATTCTTTTTTCACATGATTGTGAAGTTCTTGCTGAGGGTATAAGTTTTATTTATCCACACAGATGTCGGAGATACAGGGTAGAGGTTAAATTTTTTAAATGGAACCAAGCATTCTCTTACCCTCTCCAAGAGATGTTCAAGAACTGTATCGTTTATATCAGTAATACGTAGATGTGTAAACGATTAACAGCAAACACGTTGTGAAGAAACCGAGCTGTTTACTGTCTTGATTGTATACTTTGCGTACCGAATGTAGTGCTATCGTAGAGGAGCGGGTTTTGTTTATAATTTCCGGCTCATGTAAACACAAATACGCCTTCCCTGCCCCATGCACCTCATTTGTTGTTGGTTTAGCGTACAGTACACTGCGCACCAGAGTAATCGTGCATCAGAGTGACTTAGTAACTATATGGCGGTAGTATACATTGTGAATATAATTTTTGCTGTGTATAGGTGTATGATGTACACAAATGACAATAGGGTAGAAATGCTGCTGATTTGCGAAGAAATTATGTTGACAGGAAATGATTCAGTAGCTCCCACTTTTATGTGCAGTACGTCATGATTATTATGTTGTTATATATATCTTCCACTCTACTGTGCATATCTGTACTGTAATTTGCTGTAAGTGTGCGAAATTCTGTTCAGGCACAACTACTGTACACAGTACCATTCCCTGGCAAGCCATCGCCTCCTCGCTGGATGTTTGGTCGTCTCATTTGTCGCGTATGTGAAATTGGGAGTTTAAATGCAGCACCTCTAAATCGTCGTGGAACACGAACAGACGAAGCTGCTGAGGTCGCCGTACTAACTGCCATAGCCGTCAATCCTCAGGTCAGCACACGACGAATTCAACATGAAGTCGGCGTCTCGAAAACGAGTGCACATCGCATTCTGCAATGCCATATATCCCATTCTAACCATGTTTATATACACCAAGAACTACATGGAAACGACTTCAAGAACAGGGTTCAATTTTGTCTGTGGGCTCGGCAGCAACTTCTGATTAATCCTAACTTCTTGTCAGATGTTCTTTTTACTATAGAGGCGTCATTCTTCAACAAATGAATTCTCAGTATGAGAAATATACATTACTGGCCCATCAAAAATCCACGATGTCTTCGACAGGTACAGCATCAACGTCCATGGAACGTTAATGTTTAGTGCGGAATTATTGGACGTACCATTATCAGATCTATCTTTGTAAATGGCAACCAAAATTGAAAACAATATGCCAAATTTTTAAGACACACTGCTTCTATTCTTTTTAGCACCATACCTCTGAGTCAGAGGATAATCATGTGGTATGAGATGAAGGATCCCCTGTACACAGTGCCTTACGAGTACGACGAATTCCGGATGCTAAATGCCCTGGTAGGTGCATAGGACTTTGGGAGTCAGTTTGTCGGCCTGCCTGATCTCCAGACCCTACAACACACGATTTTTTTCAGTGGGGAGGGGGGGGGGGGCAGTCAAGGGTGCTATCTATCGAAATATTCCAACAACACCAGAGAACATGCAGCAGCGCATTATTGATGCTTGTACAGCCGTCACAGAGGAAGTAATAGCACGATGTATGGCGTTCTTCATCCACAGAGTTATCCCATGTATGAATTCAAGTGGTCAGTAACTTGAACTTGTGTTGTACACGCTCTGTTTCTCAAAAATGGCTCTGAGCACTATGGGCCTTAACTTCTGAGGTCATCAGTCCCCTAGAACTTAGAACTACTTAAACCTAAGTAACCTAAGGACATCACACACATCCATGCCCGAGGCAGGATTCGAACCTGCGACCATAGCGGTCGCGCGGTTCCAGACTGTAGCGCCTAGAACCGCTCGGCCAGTCCGGCCGGCCTCTGTTTTTCAGTCAGTGGTAGTATCAAAGTTAAAGTTCCGACAGAGGACCATGTTATTCTTCATTGTCGTAAGTACTGTAATAAGGTACTGCGCAACAACAAGATGCAATTGTTGTACAGTGCAGTATTGTTGCATTCAATGGCTACTGGTAATTTGTAAAATGTTTAGATCCTCCTTGTAGAGGTTGAACAGTTTGGTTAATAAAATGTACTGAAGTGATATTTAAATTAGAGAAGTTATGTATTATTTATCATTTCCCTAGCTACAAGTTCGTGGATAAAATGATACAGTGTGATAAATTTTTGAATAGCTCTTTAAGGGGGAGTGTATTGTTGAATAAAATGCACATGGATACGTTTAAAAATTTAACTCCCATACCTCCTACCCCCGTATCTCACACATCTGCGGGGATACATAAAACGTGTACCCTCAACAAGAATTACCAGTGATATTAAAAAACACTGGTTGAACCAATTTTCCATTTGACACATCAGAAAAAAGTTGTTTTGTGGGAGCAAGCTAAGTGGGACCGCTTATATATATAAATTCGGCGTACCGGCTACATAAAATGTAATTCTAAATATTAAAATAATATAAATTTGGTTCACTTCTAAAATTTCCTTATCTTCTCGTCCTGGATACAAAACGCGACGCATCTGCACAGCGCTTTTTCTGATGAAGCTTTTGCATGTACATAGTTTCTTGCACATTAATTCCCCTACACACGATTACAAATGATTTTCTTATTGTGAATAACAAGTTCCGTCACAGTCGGGATTGGAGTCCATATAAACGATTTTTACCTGTGATATCTCTACTTGAAGCAGCTATAACCGTAGAGATTGTGCTCGTTTCGCAAGAGATCTAATTTAAGGAACAAGTATTATACACAACCGTTAGACTAAATGTAGCTAGGAAGTCATGTACTATGATTTTCTTAGTAGATTCATAGATTCTGGAGAAATGTTGCGCAATACTCTACACAGTGATTTTCAAATTACGTACGTAGACGAAGATGCAGATTCAGATATTCGCATATGACCTATTAGACCAGTCCTGTTGTAGTACTGAAGTGGAACAGCTCAGCTTACAGCTTACAGGTTCTTACATAGTATGGAACATTTTCGCCACTGTTTTGCAAATTTTATTGTTTTGTTGAATATAAGGCTTCGTATACAACTGGTGAGAAAACGTAAACTAACAATTTTAAATCGATTGAATATTGTACCATCTTAAAACGAAACCATATTATAACGGTAAACGATTTAAAGTTTTCACCTTCATGGGGAAAAGATATATCTCTAAATACGTTATGCAGTCACGTTAGTATTTTTCTGTGTGAGCTTTCTAAAGTAATGTAATATCGGACGGAAAAAAAGAAGAACCGGTATTCTGCTGTCTGGAGCTTGCTGACTCACTCTCTTTTCTGATGCTTTGTACGCAACATGTAACTTTCGCTATAGGTTTCCAGAATGATTCATTCACTATTTAGCGGAGTGTGTGCTGTTTTGATAACCTCTGCCAGGTCTAACTAATTTAGTAGCGTAATTACTGTTAATGTCTGAGGTTTTGTGGTGAGTTATTTCAATTCTATCACCTATATGCATCCTTCTCAAGCATATAATGTTTCGTTGTATTTTTAGATATTTATTTCAGTCTTCAAAGAGCAAAGGTTGGTGACTAATCATTGGAAGTGGAACGTCCGAACGCCAGTCGAATTCTCTCGTTGCTGAAATACTTCGTACCGATCAGTGTTCAATAGCTTAGTATAATTTTTCGTAAGAATCGTGATAAGTTGATCGGTGGTCCGCCGTCTAACAAGAGCGCAAACAATTTGCTCACCGGTATGATATACAAGCACGTGAAGATGGAGCCATCGAGGTAAAAACTTTTAAATGAATGTTATCTAACTGTACTGTAAGGTATACTAAATAATATTATGGCTCTTCTCTTCAGTGAGACTATCTCTTATGCATGTCAATTAATAACGATTATAAAAGTTAAAAAGTAACGCCTTAAATGCTTCTGCTAGGGGCTCTACAACTGGGTTGATTGCCGCAGACAGGGCCAAGTTCTTCATGTCACACTTCAAACAACTTGGTACTTCTTGATCTTCCTCTCTGTAAGGGAGTGTGGGCTGTTTTGTAACATTTTCCAGCCCTGTTAAAACTATATATCTGAGCAAATTTTGCCCACGGAACCTCGCCTCTTACAGTCTGACGTA
The DNA here is from genome assembly GCF_023898315.1 of Schistocerca nitens. Lineage (NCBI taxonomy): Eukaryota > Metazoa > Arthropoda > Insecta > Orthoptera > Acrididae > Schistocerca > Schistocerca nitens. The sequence continues at coordinate 696,868,154 of NC_064614.1, read as the reverse complement.
TCAGGCCAGAGTCGCTATCTGCCCCTACAGCCTTACGTCCGCCTGTACCTTTTTCCCACACTTGGAAGAATGGATACAGCGGAGAAATGGCTTCGCTCCATCCCAGGGGTTGTTTCCAGAATGATTCATTCATTATTCTGAGGAGTATGGGCTGTTTTGAAACTCATGCATCCAAGTTGCTTACAAGAATAATATGCGGAAGAATGGAAAAGGAACTTGAGGATCTGTTAGGTGACGAACAGTTTGTCTTCAGCAAACATAAAGGCACCAGAGAGACAGTTTTGACGTTGTGGTTAATAATGGAAGCAAGACTGAAAAAGAATCATGACACATTCATAGGATCTGTTGACGTGTAAAGAGCATTCACCAATGTAAATTGGTGCAAGATGTTCGCAGTTATGATGGAAATAGATGTAAGTTACAAGGAACGATGGTCAATATACAATATTTATCACAACCAAGAGGGAACAATAAGACTGGAAGACCAAGAATGAAGTGCTTGGATTAAAAAATGATGTAAGACAACGGTGCAGACTTTCGCCCTTACTGTTCAATGTACACATCGAAAAGTAATGATGAAAATAAAACAAAGGTTGAAGAGAGGGAAAAATTCAAGGTGAAGGGATATTTACAATAAGGGCTGAGAGCAAATCGAAGAAAAACGGAAGTAATGAGGAGAAGTAGAAATTAGAACAGCAAGAAACTTAACGAGACACATGGTAATCGTGCAATAAATGAAGTTAACGAATTCTGCTAACTACGTAGCTGAGTAACTCACGACGGACGTAGTAAGGAGGACATGGTAAGCAGACTGGCACTAGCGAAAGGGCGCTCCTGCTTATAAGAAGTCTATTAGTACCGACATAGGGCTTGAGGAAGAAACTTCTGAGGATACACATTTAGAGCACATCATTTAATGGATGTGAGATAAAGACACTGGGAAAACCGAAACAAAAGACAATCGCAGCATTTGCGATGTGGTGCTGCAGTACAATGTTAAAATTTTGGTGGACTTACAAGGTAAGAAATGAGGAGGTTCTCCGCAGAATAGGCGAGGATAAGAATGTTTGGAAAACACTGACAAGAAGGAGGGACAGGATGACAGCCTCTGTTAAGACATCAGGGACTAGTTTCCGTGGTACTAGAGGGAGATGCAAAGGGTAAAAGCTGTCTATAAATACACAGGTTGTAATACACCCAGCAAATAATTGAGGACGTAGGATGCTAGTGGTAACTGAAATGAAAAGGATGGCACAGCGGAATTTCTGGCGGATCTCATCAAACCAGTCAGAAGACTGGTAACTCAAAGAAAAAGGGTCAGACACACAGCTTTAATGCAGAGACGGTTTAAAAGCTAAGCGATACATGGCGCCCCTAAGGGCGCCAAACAGAGATGGCACCAGTCACACCATTACTGTAAGTTTCCTACGCAGGACTTATCACAATTAGAAGCGGCCGGTTGGAGCGCTAAGCTGAGTGGAGCGCCAAGCACAAGATTACGTAGAGTGCTTGTCACAATTAGCAGGGGAAACTGACTCGGGTGAAAGTGTAAGAGAGTAAAAGTGGGAGGGGCATGGCGAAGGGTTGGGGGGGGGGGGGGCGCCAAGTTATCATTGTGTAGGAAATTGTTTTTATATAGAATTTCGGTCCTGCAGCCGCATAAATCCAAGTTCTTCTAATACCGTCCATTGTTGTCGAACCTGCCCTGCTTCAATTCGACGGACAGTTTGACAAGGCGACTACCAATCTACACGCTCGCCCTATGGTCACTGCAAGTACAAGATAATACAATTTTGGGATCGGAATAACCGATAGATTAAAACCGATACCGGTATTTTAGTTCTGAATTTTTGAATAACTAGTAGTTCCCGGTATTTGTTTGGTCTCGGTTATAACAGGTGTTATTATTCTTTGCTAATAACCGGGTTTAAAAAAAAGTCAGTTTGGCGTAGCAGCGGTTGAAAAGTATTCGTTTTTAAATAAACATTTTTTTGAAGAATGAGTAATTTCTGTTCGTAAAATTTGCAGTGCTTTGAAATATTGGGTTACTATAGAAAATGCGAAAAGCGATCAGCGCTTTTTCAATAACAGTACCGACATAAACGACCAACAAACACTTACCATAAGAATTGGTACAGCACTGCTGCCATAATGATGTACGTGTTATGACGTGGCGTGGCGTGGCCTGTTAGGTGGTACATGCAATGTGAAAGACTTGTACCATCTGGTCTTCGTCGTCGTCAAATATCAGTTGCATTACAGAATAACACCATTGTAATGTTTAAGTGTTTAACCTAAAGTGGTATCAGTGAAGTACAATACTTCATTAGCTTTAAAAGATTAAAAATGGGAGAAGTCACAACAAACTTATGACATAATATAAGGCAAAAACTTGAAAATTGACTGTTCATTCATAGTTACAATAAAAATAGAAAGCTGCTGATCTGCTGCCTGTGTCTACATAACATACCTTTACCTGCACGTAGCCCTTAAAAACTTCTAAATAGAGTTCATGAACGTCAGTCTTCTCCCTTCAATACTGACTATTCGTAATGCCCAAACAGTGGTTTGATTACTAACGACAACATGACTTTTTATTATAGTTTCAAAAAATTGGAGCCAGTAGTAAAGCAGTGATGATCTTTTCTGTAGAGGTCAACCACCTCTCACTTTCCAAGAAAAGCAGCGAACGGTGGATAGACTAAGTTTTCTTTTACTTGCCTATTTAATATTTTGATTCTACTTACCTTGAAACTGAAGCAATCAAAATTTTTTATTCTTCGTCCGACTTCGGTGTCTATCAAAGGAAATAACAGGAATAAAAAACCGAAATTAGGTCTTTTCACAGACCAGTTATTCTGAGCGACTTAAAAGTCCGATTAAATTGGCGTTGAAAATCAACGACGTTAGCGAAAGGCCGTTGTTTCAGTGATAACCGCCATCCCTAGCAGAACTTCGCGCCACTATCTGCCGCAACACACTAACGGTAACGCAGGAAACATCCCAACGCTTCTGAACGGCAGCAAAATTAGCTCGGTCGTAGACCCAGTTAGAGATGTTTTCTGGACATAATACTCGAACTAAAATGAATAAATAAGCAATTGACACAGGCTGTCCAACCAACGTACGACTGGCGTTTACATTCCCAAGAGAACTGATTCTGAAAGACACACACATTATGTGAGTCTTGGCTATGGAATCAAAATCCTTTTTTTATATTTAACAAACACTCGCAATAACTTTCTCTTTGGGGAAAGACGCTGGACGACTCGCTAAACGAGCTGCTCGAAGCAAAAGTAAAAATTATTTTTATATAAACATCAAGAATAAAGAAACTTGCTGATGCCACAGCTGTACCCTTATCTCTTTCCGCTGAATAAATAAAAGTCGGAATAATTTTCAGTTGAGGGAACGCGTTGACGAGGCTGCCCGCTAACTGCCCGAAAGTTGATCTCATCGGCGGCCGGCACGCAAACACGCGATGCAGCGGAAAACTTCTTCCCCGGCCGGCAATGGCGCACGCAACTTGAGCGCGCAGCAGTCCCGTTTAATGACTTTTTAAAAGTTGCGTGCTCGTATTTATGGGAGTCCGGCAAACAAAGGGCGCGCCAAGCAAACAAAGCAGAGCCGATTCCTTCCCCCCTGCTCCCCCGCCCACATCTTAGCGCGCGCTGCCCGCTCTTCCGTTTCCGGCTTCCAGCAGGGAGTGTACTACCGTTTTGTTGAAGATACTGTTCGAATTTTAGATCACAACTTAGACTATGATTTCTCTGGAATACCAGTAAAACCAGAAAATTTTTGTATCTTGCATAGAAGACGTTAGTTACTTTTTCTCGTTTTGATGTTATTCTATTATATTGTAACCAGTTTCGGTGACTTAGTACACCATTCTCAGGCCATACTTGACGCTGAGTGGTAGTTGATGGCTGCCAACACAACATCGCTTTTATTGTATTGTACAGCAACCAGTTCACAGATGCTGGCCACTGATGGAATCGTGTATACGATTCGAGTTCAACCACTCAGCACCAGTGAATGCTTGAAGATGGTGCACTGAGTCACAGAAAGTGGTTGCAATATAAAAAACAACTTCTAAACGACGGCAGCAGGTGTTTCATTTTAATACGTAAGTGAATAGCCGAAGTCCCGCTGGCCATAAATAGCAAGGGTCGACATCGAAAAACGTTATTTTTTTGTCTTTGTCCTTGTTTGCGACAGTGCAATTTGTTCAGGGTAGTTGGTGGACTAATATTCCATTTAATTATTTATTGATTTCTGAAAGCCTGTGCTGCAGATCTTACAAGATAATGAATACACTGAACGTTCCTGAATTCTTCTTTTATTATAGGCCACCTAAGGACTGCATTTAAGACGTTAAGTTGGCTTTAAGCATTCATCCATATTCATTCGTCTATTCGCTCTTATCTTTCCTCTCTTCTTTTGTCCATTTCTTCTTTGGTTTTTTTTCCGAAGAGTTTTGACTTGGAATCCTTCCCACCTTTTAATTAGTTTATGTATTTTATTCTGCCTTCAATTTCTTGCTTATTTATGCCATTTTATTATAAGTACTCACGCATTTCCTCAAACAAATTGGATTTGTCTTTTAATTTTTCAAAAATGCCCTACAATTTTTCTTATCAGTCTGCTGGGACTCATTCTTTGTATATGCTCAATGAATAGTAGTCTCCTTATCCTAATTTTGGCTATATATTTCTATGATTTCTTGATTTTCTTCTATTCACAGTAAAATCAATATTTCTTATATGTGCATTGTGATCGACATCTATCTTTTAATGATGAAGTATTCATTTTGGACTACCTTTTTATTACAGACGTCTATAATTACATGGAATGCTAAGTCCATATTTCTTAAGATTCCTGTGGTACGTAAATTAGTTTGTTTCTTTTGATATTCCCATAGACATACTCTACATAACGTCATGCTACTTTCTAAAGTTTAATAAATTATATAATTTATCATTTAGTATATAAAAATTCTTAATCATTAGGAAAAATTCTAATGAAAATAATTAATAGGGCAAAGAAAAAAAATGGTTCAAATGGCTCTGAGCACTATGGGACTCAACATCTTAGGTCATAAGTCCCCTAGAACTTAGAACTACTTAAACCTAACTAACCTAAGGACATCACACACACCCATGCCCGAGGCAGGATTCGAACCTGCGACAGTAGCAGTCCCACGGTTCCGGACTGCAGCGCCAGAACCGCTAGACCACCGCGGCCGGCAGGGCAAAGAAAAAATGAAGGTGACAACTTGGTTTTCATCTTTTCTCCTATGTTGAATTGTTTCCTGCATTCAGAGGAATATTTATATATTCCATATACATTATCACTAAATAGCAGAACCGGTGTTCTTGAGGTATTAATAACTCTTTGATTCATCTGAATCAACAGAACTCCGTGTAGCTTTTATACATAATCCATTGTCACGCTATACAGTATATCTACGCTATATTTAAATTTATAATTATAATTAAATTTCGGGTTGCTGTGTGACTCGCTATAACTTCGGAAGTGAGTAAATTCTATCGCTACGTCGTGCCTCACCTAAGCCAGGAAAAACTCGAAGATTCCTGGTGCAACCTCTTCGCTAGAGCAAATACGATCTTCGTGCACAAATGCCGTACGTAAGGATATACCAGAGGGAAAAAATATGCTGAATAATATAGAAGCAATAATTCGTATTACTACTGTTACATACTTGCCTTTGTGGGCAGCTACAACGCCCGTATTTCTTCTTTTGTTACCCAAAAAGTGTCTGCGAATTATTCAAGGAGACTTGCGAGGCACTCGACCGTTCTTAATTAACAATTTGTAAGGTATGCTATAAGAGAAATCAGTTACTTATCCCATAAAACGTTAGTCGTAGCATCTGGAGCAGAAGACATCGGGTTCACTTAATTTCATGCAGGACCACTGGCACCAGTTCTCTGCTCTGACTGTTGTCTCTTTCATCAAGTACTGGATGCCTGTGTGCCATTCATAGCAGGACAGTGGTGCCCAAAATTAGTTTACCTTTTTTTAAAAGAATCAGACTCTTGTGACAAGTCCCTTTATGAACTTATTCTCATTAGCTGTCAGCATACATTTTCGTAACTAATTCTTAAGTAAAACGTTCAGATTTATTTCTTCTACGTTTATAGAGTCAGTCAAGTCATACATATTTGATCGCCCATCGACAAATAAACGTTAAATATGATGATTTTGTCTTAATACTATGTGGTACAATAGTTTAGGTTGTGTGATTTTTTACCATGCCTCAGAACTACAAGATATAAAAATTGTAAAATATTCAGATGTAGCCTCTGCATCCTACTCCACGATTAGCTTCGTACTATAATTTTCAGTGCGATAGGGTCTGCAGCTGCGATGAATTTTTTGAGGATGTCATCATGCCTTCAGCTGCCATTCTCTTTATTTCATGTACGATTCTACAATATCGGTCTTAGGTTATTTTCAAATATTTTATGGATGATTTTTAGTGTTAAATTATGCCATGTATGTCGCTGCTCCTGTTACTCCATGTTATGCTCATAAAATAAATCCGAGATGTTTTATGCTATTTTAGAAGCAACTTACATTCGAGCAGCTGTTGCAAAGTCTTATATATAGACACGTACTATCGGATGTGAACTGTAAGCTATGTGTAGACAAAAATTACATCTGAACTAGTTAGATACAGTTTAATATGTTATGTTCATCGGAACTAACGTCTTTGTCGACATTTGTTTCCACTGAAGTAATGAGTGTAAGTTAGTATGTCCATGAATATATTTCAGAGCAGAACGCATGAATTTACAAAGACTACAGTGAGGTATTTGTGATCAGCACTTATTTGTCTAAAAATAAAAAGTTACATGTTAAATAAAATGTTTACAAAATCCAAAACGCTAAAAGGTTTGAAGAAATCTTCGATATATTTTTAAAGCTGATACAAAATTATTACTTACGAGATATTCCTCACAAATTACGATTTAAGTTACCAAGTAACATCAGTTCGGTTTATGTAGCTGAGATAATTAATAATTTGACTGATACCTTTGCAATTTCTGTGTATTTTCGTTTTTTGTCGTCTTTTACGGATCAAAATTTCCCTCTAAGCGACAAACACCGGTCATGATTATCTTTATAATATTTCAGCCATCCCTGGGTTATATTTCAGTTAGATAATTCCGACCAGGTCGCAGCAAGGGTTTGTACTGCTTTTCTTCGTGCATGCCAAACCATACCTTGGCCAACAAGGTCGCCGTATCTGCCCCGCTCCAGTTGGAGAGAATTTGGCGGAAAGGTCATCCAAAAATTCTGTCAAGTAATGATAAGCCGAATAATTGCTTGCATAAGGGCCATAGGTCGACCAATGCGTTATTGACTTCCTCAGTTTTTTAAAACCTTTACCTTCAATAAATCACCAGTTTTTCTGAAATTGTAATCATTTGTTTATCTTTAAGTAATAAATGACCAATTTTTCTGAAATTGTAATCATTTGTTTATCTGTATGCCTACATCACAACTACCGATCGTTTTCGTCCCATTCAGATAATTCCTTCGTAGTCCATCGCTTCTATTTCTTTTTTTCTTTTTTCTTTCTGCGTTCTAATACGAACGGTAGAAGGAGTAGGTGCTGTTGTGGTATTAGGAAAACCCAGATGAAATTCAAATTTTGGTGTTCTAGGTTTCTCATTTTGTTTCTCTAGGTAAACACTACTTCTTGTTAAATTTTTATTTCTAGAAATAATGATCCTTTATAATCTGAAATAGTTATAAATGCTTTACGTAAATCAAATGATTCTGTAAAATTATACTTTTCTTAAGAAATGTAACGATTTTTCTTCTCTGTATAGAGTACAGACATGGCTGACACTTTCCGTTTTCGATAACCAGTCACTGAAGTTTCATAGATTTTTTTAAATCTAAAATTATTGACATCCTTAGATTGCCAATCTCATTTCTTGAATTAAATAATAAATGTGAAAGCGAGAATTAATACAAGTGTGATAATTAATCCTGATTTCAAATAACAAACTTTGTTTGAAAGTATGTACCGACTTAGAAACCGATTATTCGTCGTTCTGTCGATGGGACGTCGATGATTAGCTCTACCATTCACAGTGGGGACCTGTTTGTTCGATGCCGATGAAGGACTTCCGATCTGTACAGAACATCTTCAGGAAATTTTCTTGCCGGTGCTGGAAATGATTCATGCGAAAAAGCGGAGCGATGAGAAACTTCCTCTCAGCTGGGGTAGTAATGGCGCTCTCTTATCGGGAACCACATTTTTTAATTATCTTCCGGAACTTCTTTTATTCAAAGTTTCGTTCGGTCTACGCAAAGATTTTTATTATTTCAGCACCATTATACGCTTCTTCCCGCCATTCATGCGCTGCTTTGTCCACAACTCTGTCGCGTGCTCAAGAGTTCTACGAAAAGAATCTTAAATGAAGACTCGGGCCGCCTTCAATAATGCAGCAACCCCGCTGCCAAGCAGCGGGATCGGGCCGCCTCCTCCCCTTTCACCCTGTATTCTCCGGAGGAAGTGAAAAGAGCTCATGAAAGAATCTGAGTTTCGAAATCACACTGCAGATAGTTTCATCTTATTTACCACAACATCCAACCAGTAACAGAATAATACGTCTTTCAGACGGTGCAATGTTGCTTTTACCTCGATTTGACAACTCAGGAACGTTTGCAAAGAATAATGTGGTAGAGGGGTTTGCAATAGTTCACCTCTGAACCGATTTCTTACATTGTAACAGTTTTATCTGACTCATTCTGGTTTATATTGTAAGGCTTTCCTGAAGTACTAGGAGTTACGTACAAATGAAAATGACTTCACAACTAGGAAAAGTAGTTTCAGTTCCTATTGAGCAGATATAATGTCATCTTGATCAACATTTTTAACACACACATAGGAAAACAGCATTATTTTAAAGGTACTCACGTATTAAATACACGAACTTGTATAACGGCATCGGTAGTTCAGTTGAATAGAACGGTTGTTGTTGTTGTTGTTGTGGTCTTCAGTCCTGAGACTGGTTTGATGCAGCTCTCCATGCTACTCTATCCTGTGCAAGCTTCTTCATCTCCCAGTACCTACTGCAACCTACATCCTTCTGAATCTGCTTAGTGTATTCATCTCTTGGTCTCCCCCTACGATTTTTACCCTCCACGCTGCCCTCCAATATTAAATTGGTGATCCCTTGATGCCTCAGAACATGTCCTACCAACCGATCCCTTCTTCTGGTCAAGTTGTGCCACAAACTCCTCTTCTCCCCAATCCTATTCAGTACCTCCTCATTAGTTATGTGATCTACCCATCTAATCTTCAGCATTCTTCTGTAGCACCACATTTCGAAAGCTTCTATTCTCTTCTTGTCCAAACTATTTACCGTCCATGTTTCACTTCCATACATGGCTACACTCCATACAAATACTTTCAGAAATGACTTCCTGCCACTTAAATCTATACTCGATGTTAACAAATTTCTCTTCTTCAGAAACACTTTCCTTGCCATTGCCAGTCTACATTTTATATCCTCTCTACTTCGACCATCATCAGTTATTTTGCTCCCCAAATAGCAAAACTCCTTTACTACTTTAAGTGTCTCATTTCCTAATCTAATACCCTCAACATCACCCGACTTAATTCGACAACATTCCATTATCCTCGTTTTGCTTTTGTTTATGTTCATCTTATATCGTCCTTTCAAGACACAGTCCATTCTGTTCAACTGCACTTCCAAGTCCTTTGCTGTCTCTGACAGAATTACAGTGCCATCGGCAAACCTCAAAGTTTTTGTTTCTTCTCCATGGATGTTAATTCCTACTCCGATTTTTTTTTCCTTCACTCATTGCTCAATATACAGATTGAATAACATCGGGGATAGGCTAAAACCCTGTCTCACTCCCTTCCCAACCACTGCTTCCCTTTCATGTCCCTCCACTCTTATAACTGCCATCTGGTTTCTGTACAAATTGTAAATAGCCTTTCGCTCCCTGTATTTTACCCCTGCCACCTTTAGAATTTGAAAGAGAGTATTCCAGTCAACATTGTCAAAAGCTTTCTCTAAGTCCAAAAATGCTAGAAACGTAGGTTTGCCTTTCCTTAATCTTTCTTCTAAGTTAAGTCGTAAGGTCAGTATTGCCTCACGTGTTCGAGTATTTCTACGGAATCCAAACTGATCTTCCCCGAGGTCGGCTTCTACTAGTTTTTCCATTCGTCTGTAAAGAATTCGTGTTAGCATTTTGCAGCTGTGGCTTATTAAACTGATTGTTAGGTAATTCTCACATCTGTCAACACCTGCTCTCTTTGGGATTGTAATTATTATATTCTTCTTGAAGTCTGAGGGTATTTCGCCTGTTTCATACATCTTGCTCACCAGATGGTAGAGTTTTGTCAGGACTGGCTCTCCCAAGGCCGTCAGTAGTTCCAATGGAATGTTGTCTACTCCGGGGGCCTTGTTTCGACTCAGGTCTTTCAGTGCTCTGTCAAACTCTTCACGCAGTATCGTATCTCCCATTTCATCTTCATCTACATCCTCTTCCATTTCCATAATATTGTCCTCAAGTACATCGCCCTTGTATAGACCCTCTATATACTCCTTCCACCTTTCTGCTTTCCCTTCTTTGCTTAGAACTGGGTTTCCATCTGAACTTACAACAGGTTGTAAGATGAAAATCAGCAAAAGTAAAACAAGTGTAATGGAACGTAGTCGCATTAAGTCAGGCGATGCCGAGGTTGTTAGATTAGTAAAAGAGACTCTGAAAGTAGCTGCGAAGGATTGCCAATTGAGCACGAGTATAGCAAATGGTGGCCGAAGCAGAGTAGCTATAAGATGCACACCGGCAATAGTTAAAAAAAAAAGTTCTGAAAAACATAAATTTCGTAGCATCCTATACATCTTTAGAAAGTCTTTACTCAGTTATTTCTCTCGCGTGTAGACTTCTGGGGAACTGAAGTGTGGACAGTAAACATTTCACACAAAACGAGACTACAAGCTTTTTTACTGTGTTCCTGCTCAAGACCGTTGAAAATTTGATGGGTGAAGAACGCAACTATTGATGATATCCTAAACTACATTGGAGAAAAAGGAATCGGTTGACACGACACACATTTGAAACAGTCAGTCGTCAGTTTCGTAAAGCAGGTGTAGGAAGGGGGGAGGGGGGAGGTAATAATTGTTGTACTGAAGACCAAGGCTCGTCTATAATGAACACGTTCACATGGATGTGGGTTACACGAGAGTACAGAGTTTAATTAACCTGAAACTGTAGCGATGTACTATATTCATTTATGCACATTTATATTCTTCAGAACATTTTGTCTCAGTTGGGTTTGCAAATGTACATCTAGAATTAGTGTTTCACTTCACAATGACTGTTTTAAACTGTGTATCGGAACGAGACTCGAACTTAGCTTCTTAGCGACTATAATGAGCAATTTTAAGCTAAGTAGGACACTGTACAACTTTTTTTTTTTTTTTTTTTTCATCAGTCCTAGTCCCGGCATATTATAAGCCAGTTTCAAGCTGCCTTTTCTCTCCAAGAGTCTCGTTTACAGCAAGTTCGAAGCTTCTCGTTACTGTAAGACGACCTTATTTCCATGGACTCTGAAAAATGTACATTTCGTACAAGCTAATGCCTTTCTGTCACACCTTGAAGTCACACTGATCGGTGGTTGAATGATGACCAGTTATCGTCCATTGATGAATACATTTGTTTTCACATAAACAGGTCTGGGTGAATCTGGGAGTCTGTATCGAAATTAGTACAATTTCCTTTATTGCTGTTTAAGTATACAGGTTGAACAGTAGAGAAGAAAGGCTGCATCCCTGCCTTAAGCCCGTTTTAATCCGAGAGCTTGTAACGTTACCGCCCTACTCGGACGTACGTTAGCTGTATAAAGCCTGTACTGTAATAAGTTAACGGGCTTCACCTTATAAATAAGGATTTTAGTACAAAAGTTGACCGCGTGTACCTAATAGAAGCAAGATCGGACTTGTATTCAGTCAATAACTACAGCGATGCATCAAGCAAATGTAAAGTATAATTGCTCGTTCGCATGGACAAGAAGTATACACAGGTCGCCAGCCTACTTAGGCAATGAGTGAGTTTTTCCTTGTACAAGTGGGTGCATGTACAAGCATAGTAACACGTAGTAATGATGCGTTATATGGCAAAGTTTGGAACCAGAAAAATCCACTGAACTAAAGCTTTCTCTTTTTGCACTAATTTGAACGAGCTAAATTTACACAACGCCACACAGCAATGATTACTACGAACTGCATTTTGTATATTGATCAGACTGAAATCGGGCATAGATTGTCCTAGAATGAGCAGTTTTGAAAGCACACATACAATGTCACTATTAAAATTGTAAAACAACACTAATACCCTTAGGTTCAATATAGAACTTAACTTTACTGGTCAAATCTGATCAGCACATTTCAAGGTTTGAAAGAATGGACAAGAGAAGGGGGGGGGGGGGGGGGGCTGAAACTGTTATGGTCGTTATACTGAAACTATTAAGTACTGAAGGCAAATTAACACTCAAAATTATCAATCTATGGATAACTACTCTTTTGTCTTACTTCTGAATAATTTAACTGTCATTATTTCTGTCTCAGATTAATTAAATAACATCGCTAATTCAATTCAAAAAACTCTCTTCCAAGTTAGTCATACTTTTGTTCTTTACCAACATTTGCAATAACACATAGAACTTTAAACTTCTTTATAGCATAGGTTTGTCTGCTAATAATTCTTATTAACCTAATTTTAAACTTTCAGTTCAGGATACTCGGGTTGCACAATACGAGGTAAGGATCCTGTCTAGGTCAGTGATCAGGATAAGTCATGGCTAAAGCAATTCTGGTAAAAGTCACGTTATTATTGAACAGTTAGAAACAGTTTCGACACTGGTCCACACAGATACACTTCTAAAGATGAAATAAATGTTTGACCTGTGCAAGTCGGTGCGGCGGATGGCGGGCAGCGAGATAGCGGGCAGCACGGCACACATACAAGCACGGCTAAGGCTCACACTACATCGGCACTTTCCATCTTCTTAGCGTCGTAATCTTTCCAATTTTGTGCCTCAGAATATAGCCATGCTAAGTAGTCGTCGGAATCAGTGCATCCGAGGCTCAATGGAATCCACTTTTCCTGGGTAGCCGCCTCGGTACAGTACGTGTTCCTCTGACCGATTCACAACTCCGACTGTTACTCGCCTCCGACTGTTATACTGAGCCCGTTGTGCCGAACCGCGCCAGTGTGCGTCTTCCCGCGCTCGCCTGCCTCCACCTTTTCCCGCTCCCCTACAGGTAGGGTATTCACCACAGGTTTTCTACTACACATATCCTAATGCATTACCTACGTATGGACCAAGTGTATAAATTACAATTTTCACATCTTACAATAGTTTTAACATTAAATACACTTCCCTTTGATTACCACATTATTTGAAATCCAACATAAATAATAATATTCATTTCAAAAGTTACTCACAGTTTCTTTAACATCACGATACGAACCGAAAAAGAAGTTCAAAACATTGCTTACATTAATTTATCTAAATTCATAAAGAAAAAAAATATTATATGTACAGTTGTCGTTACAAGCTTCTGCTTGGGTCTTATTACTGTTCCCTCTTTGTTTTTCAACACACTGTCTATTATTCGTCTTTCTCTGTAAATCAAGCAGGATCTCATGAACAACAGCAAGGTCAGGAGCTATCTTCATGTCATTTACAATGTTTTCCAAACGTCTTGAACGTTTTCAAGGTATGAAACGATTTCGTCAATACTGCAGATAAGCATTCTCTACCGTTTCAAAAACGTTGTACTAAATCCAAGAAAATAATTGATGTAGAAAAGGAAGATCAAAACAGGGGACTGAGATTTACGGTCCGGAATTCTTGTTTGCTGGCAAGGAAAACAAGGCATTTCAGCTGCATAAGTACGAATAAATTGTACAGTATCTTCTGGATTTACAGTGAACTCAATTTTGCTTTCATAAAATACAATTTTCTTTGGAAAGATGAAGACGTAAATAATACTACAGCAGATATCTTGCGTATAATAGGTCTTTTCTGCCAGAATAGTATAGGGGTACCCATGTTCTTCTAGTATTGCTGCACAGTTCCTCCATTAGCAAGTTATCTAGGTTGTAACCACGTTTCCGGAGACTGCTTCAAAAACATTCTGGTAGTTTTATATCGTGGATCAGCAGCATCTAGCTAGTTTCCGCCCATTCCAGAACATTCCTGTCTATTTTTAAAGTCAGATTCACATCCGCAGATGTTGTTGCTAGACGTTATTTGCAACTCCACTATATCAGAGGGCTAAGATCCTGTGTAGCAGTTAGTAGCCTATCTGTGTATTGTTAACATCGGTATTTTTTAGCGTACACTGTTATGTTCTGTCCTATGTCCCAATGGATAATTTGTTAACTGGTCTTCTCGATGCATCTAATCCCTCTGCCAGATTTCCATATTTTTGGGATAGTCCTGATACAAGACTGCAGGAAGACATATTTTGAGGTCAAAAGCGCACGATACATTACTGATTAGTGAAGTTTGGGACCGGCTCGTGTTGCAAATACTTTTTACTTTATTAAAGTAATTTTCATCGCTGGGTAACTATTTCTGTTATTTGGCACATGAGAATGCAGCGTTTATCAATACCTTCAATGACCATAGTCAGATAAACACTAAGAAAAACATTAAAGAGGAAACAAATTTACAACATTTCTTCTTGAAAGTTATCACGTAATCTGCGCTTAACAGCTTGCTATTTCTATGCCACTGAATCACAAAAGACTTACTACTCACTTACTTATCATTTAAAAACAGATCATTTACAAAACGACAGTAGATACTCTTCAACGTCTTTTAAAGTAATTAGGTTTTCATGCCTCTTGGAATAATTTGTAAGTGCTTATATTAATACACGTAAGTTAAAGTATTCCAACTTGAAAACATGTGTGAACACATGACACTGCATGACATGCACGAGCAACTGGCGGTAAATAGCAAAGTGATGCTCGTCTTACCAACGGAGCACTTAGTACAAAACTGCTGTAGGACAGCGACGTCTCATCTATTTCAAGTGAAGGCCCAGTAGTGCATGCTGGGTAAACAGCCCCGTATAACGATAGCACGGTGTTTACAATTGAACTGTGTGGAATTAGTTGTAACCAATGCTGTTTCCATAAAGAAGAGTTGTTGGTGTAGAAGAAAAGTTAACAACGCTGATTTTGCTAAGATTTGTTAGTCTCATAAGTATGTAATCCACGAATAACATTGTTAATGGCAGATTATCTTAGCTCATATATTTCATTGCAGTCTTGAGGGTTACATGTATATTTAAATCTCCTTCCCACCTTGTAACAACTACTTTCCGGCACAGAAAATACATCTAGACGAACCAGCCAGCAAAATTTCTGTCCGTGTTCTATATTCACTTTCCTTTCTCTTTAACTAAGCTCCACCCACTACAGTCACAGAAAGAGACAGAGAGAGAGAGAGAGAGAGAGAGAGAGAGAGAGAGAGACAGCGAAAGAGAGAGAAGGAGGGAGAGAGGGAGAACAACATCACAATCGAACTTCTTGGGGATCCGTACGAAAATGCCGAACTCTTGCTTCATACACTCATTTCTGACGAACTGTAATGAGGAGGAACGGAGACGAAGTCTTGCAGCACGTACTTTGTGTTTAATGCCTTTAGATGTCATAAACTTCGTTCTTCGATGCAAGAATTATTATGAGTGTCGGAGAACATAAACGCACACACATTTCACCTGAATTACAATGAGCAGCGTACACTGCGCACAAGCAGAAAAAAATAGCAAAAATAGTTTTACTGCAAGCATAAAAATAGTGCGTCCCGCATCGCTGATCAGCATCACATTCAAGCGTCACGTTTCATACTTCCGCCAAAAAATGGGAAAAATTTCAAGTGAAAAATAAATATATTCATTAAAATTAAGAAAAAGACATTTACACACGTCCTGTCTCACATGGCACTAACTAAGTGCACGTATTGTGATAGGAGCTGCTACCAATTTGGCCAATTTGGGAAATTTGACCGGCGTGTACCAGTATGAGGAGGAGGAGGGGGAGGAGGAGGAGTAGGAGGAGGAGGGGTGACCAACTAATAACGAATCAATAGATACACCAATCACAACTAATAAAATGCCCCGTCTTTGGTCTCCATTCCAGCACTCCTAGTCACCGCACTGAATTACAGTTGCTATAATGTATTGTCACTTTCAGCAGATATAAAACAAAAAAAAAGCATTTGTATGTGGAATGTTATCGACTGTAACTTAGAAGCTTACCCAGAAGCTCCTCACAATCCATGTGTATGGAGTACTGATGGTATTTACGGGAGTTAGAACTTAAATAGTGGCAACCAATTATTCACAACCGATACAAAAAGAGTTACTTGTTTGCACCTGTTATTGTCCATCAAAGTAGTCACCAGCGTTGTGGAAGGGGGTAGTATACCGTTAGCAAAGCCTGTTCTGTTGATGGTGCGAATGCAGCGGTCTAATGCCTGTCGAATCTCTGAAACAGTTCATCTTCGGAATCAAATCAAAGCCACAAGGACTGAAGTCTGGGGAGTATGGTGGATGGTACAGTAGTTCCCAGTCCCATCGACCGAACAGAGCAGCCACAGCTTGCGCTGTATGATCCCCGCAAGGCTGGTCGCAGGTGATGCTCCAAAAACGAACAGTAATACTGTGCATTGACGGTCTGCCGTGGAGGAACGTAATGCGTTAGGATAACACCATCACAGTCGTACACGAGAATCACCATAACTTGTAGACCGATCCATTTGCACCATCAACAGAACAGGCTCTGCTAACGGTATACTGCGCCTTCCACATCGCTGGAAATGGATTCTACAGAACGGTGGTGATTACTTGGAAGGACAGTAACAGGTGCAAAAAAATTGTTCAAATGGCTCTGAGCAGTATGGGACTTAACATCTGAGGTCATCAGTCCCCTAGAACTTAGAACTACTTAAACCTAACTAACCTAAGGACATCACACACATCCATGCCCGAGGCAGGATTCGAACCTGCGACCGTACCGGTCGCGCGGTTCCAGACTGAAGCGCCTAGAACCGCTTGGCCACATCGGCAAGCAGTAACAGGTGCAAACATGTAACTCTTTTGTATTGGTTGTGAATAAATAGTTGCCACTATTTAAGTTCCAAACCTCGTATATCCATCATTCTTAGAAAAAGTGTATGGCATCAATTTTCATACAGTATGAACTAATGGGGTTGTTCAACAGTCTAGTGAACCGATTACTAACAGGGAAAACATTTTAAACTCCATGTTATTTTTAACTGTTCTCATAACAGTTCAGCTGACATACTTCATGTACAACAGTAACACTAAATAATAATACATCGAACCAACTTTGTAACGATGAAGTTGACTGTCGATTTCTATATGCAAAAGTCATGTGCACAATTTATCACCTAATCTTACAGAACAGTATATTTTCTTAATTACTTAATTAATTCTGTTATCCAAGTTGTACTAAGGAAATCAGAATTAGAGAGGACGGAAAGGGTAAATTTAGTTACTGCTTTGGATATAAACCGGCAAAGTGTTTCATGTTATGCCATGTCTCTTCCTGAAACATGCAGAAACCTGACGCGTTTTCTACCAACTACAGGATTGCAGTCACAAATATGGAGCCATACAGTAACTAACTCCGTCTACAGGCCGCAAGCGACCCATCGGGACCATCCGACCGCCGTATCATCCTCAGGTGAGGATGCGGATAGGAGGGGCATGGGGTCAGCACACCGCTCTCCCGGTCGTTATGACGGTTTTCTTGGACCGGAGCCGCTACTATTCGGTCGAGTAGCTCCTCAATTGGCATCACGAGGCTGAGTGCACCCCGAAAAATGGCAACAGCACGTGGCGGCGGGATGGTGACCCATCCAAGCGCCGGCCACGCCCGACAGCGCTTAACTTCGGTGATCTCACGGGAACCGGTGGATCCACTGTGGCAAGGCCGTTGCCCATGGAGCCATACAGTAGAAATAAAATTTCTGTTCTTGATTTTTCCGTTCACGTATGATTCAGTATGTGCGAACGGACCCAATTCCAAATACTTAGCAGCACTGAACGTACTCAGAGTTTGATTATTCATTCAGATGCCCGAAAGACTCGCAAACGCCTCTACAAACTTTTTCAGCGTTAAATACGAGCTGTAGAAATCGATACGAGTTACCACCGCTGCAGATACGCTGTTGAGAACGACAGCCCGTGAACGTACAGTACGAAAATTTAGTTACGAGGGGTTTGCCAGCCTTTGTGTAATAAGATTTATTCTCTGATTATACAGACAGGCGGTGGAAGTATCTCTTGTATTACCTTATATAGTCAATCCTGTAGCTTTTTGTTTCCATTTTCTGAAAGGTGATGGTCCAGTAGGAAATTGCTTACAGACGCAGAAACAGAAATACGGCCGTATTTCTGGGTTGTCTCTCGTTATATTTGTCGATAAAAGCAGAAACGTAATGCTGTTAAGGGAGTGCGTATGTTTGTTTTTTTCCCTCGCTCGTATCGGCTTGCAGGGACAGCTGGATATTCTTGTCGATTCGGCAGCTTCCTGTAATTTGATATGTGGGTACGGTAGGCTGGAGTCTTGAAATCGAGAATGTGAACATTATTGTAGACTCGGCTGTGGCAATCTGATATACCGGGTTATTAAAATTAGGAAATTTAACCTTAATTATGAGTGAGAGTTGCATCACACAGTGTTCGTACATAACGAAGGGTTTTTATTGCCTTGTTTCCTAGAACCATGGTGTCTCATCCGCTACGTTTGCCTCAGCGTTAAGCTGAAACGTACAAAGAACTTCATTTGCCTAGGCACAGGAATAATAGCACAGGAATAATATTCACGCCGAAGTCGTTTTCTGTCCTGGTCCGACACAATTTTCATGTGTGATCTGCGCCTCCTATGCTAAGGTCGCTGACATCCGCTAATGTCATGGCATTTCTCCCGTATCCTGGGGGCCGAACCGCACAGTAGCCCCTGGGTTCGAGGTGAGACGGCGATGGGGTTGGTGGACAGCTGTGGGTCGTTGTGGGGCTACGGCAGGATGAAGCCTCTCCGTCGTTTCTAGGTCCCCGGTTTAATTCATATACAATACAATGGTGTGAGCAATATGGGCTAGACAGTATGGCATAGGGAGGTTTGGCTGTCTCCGGAAATCATGGACACGTAGCCGATAATGTTAATGCGACCGCTTGTGATAAGTAGGAGCCCCGGGTTGGAGTCCAGGTCCGTCACAATTTTCATGTGTCATCGACAGGTACGTTTCTATACTGATATGAAATAATTCGCAATTGACAAGCAAATTTCGGAATCTTAGGGGACCCTAATGTCCCACACCGTCCGAGATCACTACCTTCTCTGGTTTCGGTGCTTGAGCAATGATGGACTGTCACTCCTTCAGAGACATTCAGACACATAACTGAAAGTATCCCCAGCAAAGAACAGGCTGTCATAAAGGAGAAGGGTGGACACACCCTATAACCACGTCCATTAACATGTGTGCAAATCGTTATTTGTGAGAGAGCAAATTACGAATCGAAACTGGTGACAAGCACTATCCGCTGATGGGTTCTACATCTACAATTACATCCATACTCCGCAAGCCACCCGACGGTGTGTGAGGGAGGGTACCTTGAGTACCTCTATCGGTTGTTCCTTCTATTCCAGTCTCGTATTGTTCGTGGAAAGAAGGATTGTCTGTATGCTTCTGTGTGGGCTCTAATCTCTCTGATTTTATCCTCATGGTCTCCTCGCGAGATATACGTAGGAGGGAGCAATATACTGCTTGACTCTTCGGTGAAGATATGTTCTCGAAACTTCAACAAAAGCCCGTACCGAGCTACTGATAGTCTCTCCTGCAGAGTCTTCCACAGGAGTTTATCTATCATCTCCGTAACGCTTTCGCGATTACTAAATGATCCTGTAACGAAGCGCGCTGCTCTCCGTTGGATCTTCTTTATCTCTTCTATGAACCCTATCTGGTACGGATCCCACACTGCTAAGCAGTATTGAAGCAGTGGGCGAACAAGCGTACTGCAAACTACTTCCTTTATTTTCGGATTGCGTTTCCTTAGGACTCTTCCAATGAATCTCAGTCTGGTATCTGCTTTACCGACGATCAACTTTATACGATAATTCCATTCGTTGCAGATCCTCCTGCTTTTCAGTACAACTTTCCATTGTTACAACCTCTCGATATACCACAGTATCATCCACAAAAAGCCTCAGTGAACTTCCGATGTCATCCACAAAAATTTATGTATATTGTGAATAGCAACGGTCCTACGACCCTCCCCTGCGGCACACCTGAAATCACTCTTACTTCGGAAGACTCCTCTCTATTGAGAATGACATGGTACGTTCTGTTATCTAGAAACTCTTCAATCCAATCACACAATTGGTCTGATAGTCCGTATGCTCTTACTTTGTTCATTAAACGACTGTGGGGAACTGTATCGAACGCCCTGCTGAAGTCAAGAAACACGGCATCTACCTGGGAACCCGTGTCTATGGCCCTCTGAGTCTCGTGGACGAATAGCGAGAGCTGGGTTTCACGCGATCGTCTTTTTCGAAGCCCATGCTGATTCCTACAGAGTAGATCTCTAGTCTCCAGAAAAGACACTATAATACAATACGTCTCGTTCTATTCATGCAGCCTTCATCTGAAATCTAGGAATAACTGCTTGTAAGTACAAATTTATCTTCGCATTTAATGGTTTTACACTCCTGGAAATGGAAAAAAGAACACATTGACACCGGTGTGTCAGACCCACCATACTTGCTCCGGACACTGCGAGAGGGCTGTACAAGCAATGATCACACGCACGGCACAGCGGACACACCAGGAACCGCGGTGTTGGCCGTCGAATGGCGCTAGCTGCGCAGCATTTGTGCACCGCCGCCGTCAGTGTCAGCCAGTTTGCCGTGGCATACGGAGCTCCATCGCAGTCTTTAACACTGGTAGCATGCCGCGACAGCGTGGACGTGAACCGTATGTGCAGTTGACGGACTTTGAGCGAGGGTGTATAGTGGGCATGCGGGAGGCCGGGTGGACGTACCGCCGAATTGCTCAACACGTGGGACGTGAGGTCTCCACAGTACATCGATGTTGTCGCCAGTGGTCGGCGGAAGGTGCACGTGCCCGTCGACCTGGGACCGGACCGCAGCGACGCACGGATGCACGCCAAGACCGTAGGATCCTACGCAGTGCCGTAGGGGACCGCACCGCCACTTCCCAGCAAATTAGGGACACTGTTGCTCCTGGGGTATCGGCGAGGACCATTCACAACCGTCTCCATGAAGCTGGGCTACGGTCCCGCACACCGTTAGGCCGTCTTCCGCTCACGCCCCAACATCGTGCAGCCCGCCTCCAGTGGTGTCGCGACAGGCGTGAATGGAGAGACGAATGGAGACGTGTCGTCTTCAGCGATGAGAGTCGCTTCTGCCTTGGTGCCAATGATGGTCGTATGCGTGTTTGGCGCCGTGCAGGTGAGCGCCACAATCAGGACTGCATACGACCGAGGCACACAGGGCCAACACCCGGCATCATGGTGTGGGGAGCGATCTCCTACACTGGCCGTACACCACTGGTGATCGTCGAGGGGACACTGAATAGTGCGCGGTACATCCAAACCGTCATCGAACCCATCGTTCTACCATTCCTAGACCGGCAAGGGAACTTGCTGTTCCAACAGGACAATGCACGTCCGCATGTATCCCGTGCCACCCAACGTGCTCTAGAAGGTGTAAGTCAACTACCCTGGCCAGCAAGATCTCCGTATCTGTCCCCCATTGAGCATGTTTGGGACTGGATGAAGCGTCGTCTCACGCGGTCTGCACGTCCAGCACGAACGCTGGTCCAACTGAGGCGCCAGGTGGAAATGGCATGGCAAGCCGTTCCACAGGACTACATCCAGCATCTCTACGATCGTCTCCATGGGATAATAGCAGCCTGCATTGCTGCGAAAGGTGGATATACACTGTACTAGTGCCGACATTGTGCATGCTCTGTTGCCTGTGTCTATGTGCCTGTGGTTCTGTCAGTGTGATCATGTGATGTATCTGACCCCAGGAATGTGTCAATAAAGTTTCCCCTTCCTGGGACAATGAATTCACGGTGTTCTTATTTCAATTTCCAGGAGTGTAGTTCGTTTCAAGCTTTCGTTGTATTATGTGAGAGGGAGTGATGGAACAAGTTTGGTGATGGTGCGTGCGGAGAAGAGGAGCAGCTGGGGCGTCGCGTCTGCCGGTGCCGGCGCGGCCGCTTAATCTCGCCGTCGACCACAGCGGCGCCTGCGCGCCAGTGAGCCGCGCCGCACTGTATAAGGCCGACCACAGGCCGGCCCGGCGCAATGCGTCTTTGTCTGGCAGACAAACGGCCAGCCCGTTTCGGGACAACTTGTTATATGGGCCGCGCGCGCCGCCACAACGCATGCCAAGTGCCGTTTTTGTGCAGACGTTGAACTTTATACACAGCCTGGGTCGGGCTATTCCTTTAAGACCCGCTGGCACGCGCCACGCACCGAGGAAACGCCCATCGCGCCGCCTGGCCGGTTCTTCGACGCTCCTAAGCTCCCGTGTCCCTGTCACAGGGATAGCTGACGTCTCTGTTTCGACAGCACTGCTGCGAAACATATGAGAACTTCATGTGGTTCAAATGGCTCTGAGCACTATGCGACTTAACTGCTGAGGCCATCAGTCCCCTAGAACTTAGAACTACTTACACCTAACTAACCTAAGGACATCACACACATCCATGCCCGAGGCAGGATTCGAACCTGCGACCGTAGCGGTCGCTCGGTTCCAGACTGTAGCGCCTAGAACCACTCGGCTACTCCGGCCGGCAAACACGAACGTACACACATACTTACACACACACACACACACACATACCAACTCTACCAATGAGGAACAGTGGAACACCTGTTATCTCTTTGTTTACCATTTTTCCTTACAACTCCTCTTAGTACCGAATGATACAGGACCCTTGCAGTTGCACAGTGAGGTGACAGAAGTCATGGTATACCTTCTAATAACGTTTCTGACCTCTTTTTTCCAGCTCAGTGCAGCGCCTCGATGTGACACGGGCTCGACAAGTTGTTGGAAGTTCCATGTGCCGGCCGGTGTGGCCGAGCGATTCTAGGTGCTTCAATCTGGAACCGCGCCACCGCTACGGTCGCAGGTTCGAATCCTGTCTGGGGCATGGATGTGTGTGATGTCCTTAGTTAGGTTTAAGTAGTTCTAAATTCTAGAGGACTGATGACCTCAGATGTTAAGTCCCATAGTGCTCAGAGTCAATTGAATCATTTTTGAAGTTCCATGCAGAAATATTGAGGAATAATACCGCATCTATAGTCGTCTATAACTGCGAAAGGCAGGCAGCTGTGGCCGAGCGGTTCTAGGCGCTTCAGTCCGGAACCGCGCCGCTGCTACGATCGCATCCTGCCTCGGGCAAGGATGTGTGTGATGTCCTTAGGTTAGTTAGGTTTAAGTAGTTCTAAGTCTAGGGGACTGATGACCTCAGATGTTAATTCCCATAGTGCTTAGAGCCATATGAACCGTTTGAACTGCGAAAGTGTTGCCGGTGCGTGACTTTGTGCACGAACTCACCTCCCGATTATATCCCATAATCTTTCGATCGGATTCATGTCGGGCTATTTTGGTGGCCAAACCGACCCCTCAAATTGTCCAGAATGATCAAACCAATCACGAATAACTGTGACCCGGTGATATGCCGCACAGTCATCCAAAAAAATTCCAAGGTTGTTTGGGGCCATAAACGCCAAGTAGCCAAACGTAACTGCCACCAAGTCCATTCCATGTAAATATAGCTTGCACGGTATCTTGTTGACAATCTGCGTCCGCGGCTTCGTAGGGTCTACAACACATTCGAACCCTGCTATCAGCTCTTACCAAATGAAATTGGGACTCATTTGATCAGGCCACGGTTTCCCAGTCCTCCAGCATCTGGCCGATATGCTTGAGAGCCCAGGAGAGGCACTGCAGGCGAAGTTGTGGTATTAGCAAAGGCACTCACGCCGTTCATCTATTGACATACCACACTAACGCCAAAAATTTCACTGCAGTGTCCTATCGGATACGTTCGTCGCAAGTCCCACATTGACTTCTCCGGTTATTTCGTGCAGTGTTGCTTTTCTGTTAGCACTAACAACAGGAAGCAAACGCCGCTGCTCTCGGTCCGTAAGTGAAGGTCTTCGGCAGCTGCGTCGTCCGTGGTGAGAAGTACTGCCTGAAAATTGGTATTCTCTATACAGTCTTGACACTGTGGAACTGAATGTCCCATGCATCTGCATCTAGCTCTAACTTCCCTCCCCCCACCCCCACCCCCGCATTCAGTCTGTTATTCCTGTCGTGTGGTCATAACAACGTCGGAAATCTTTTCACATGAATGTGTCAGTGCACTGACATTTTATACCTTGCGTACGCGATACTGCCGCCATCTGTATATGTGCATATCGCTATCCCATGACTTTTGTCACCTCAGTGTGTAATTTGTTATCCGAAAACTACATTACTACACACTTGCAAAAGCCGGCCGGAGTGGCCGAGCGGTTCTAGGCGCTACAGTCTGGAACCGAGCGACCGCTACGGTCGCAGGTTCGAATCTTGCCTCGGGCATTGATGTGTGTGATGTCCTTACGTTAGTTAGGTTTAAGTAGTTCTAAGTTCTAGGCTACTGATGACCTCAGAAGTTAAGTCCCATAGTGCTCAGAGCCATTTGAACCAGTTTGAACACTTTCACCTAAAATAAATGTTTATGTAAAATATAACAAAATTTCATAGCGAAATTACCGTGATTCCGAGTGAGATGTCTCTAACATATATACAACCGATCGATTTAGTATTTTTTTTCTTTTTTTGACCATCACTTTCCTGATTGGATTGTTTCTGTCCGCCAAGAAGTCCTCTCGTGCCAACTTCTTTATCTCAGAATAGAGCTTTGACCTTCCGTCCTAATTTATCTGTTGGATGTATTTCAATCTTCATCTTCCCTCCATACAGTTTTTACCCTCTCCAGTTCCCTCGTGCATCGTGTTTGTTATTCATTGATATCTCGAGACATCTTCTATATTACTGTCCCTTCCTCTTGTCAATATTTTCGTCACCGATTCTGTGGAGAAACTCCTCCTTCATTATCACTAATTTTCATCTTGTTACTGCACGGCATCTAAAGCGCTTGGATTAAAGTTTTCGGCTTTCCCATAGCCCATGATTCAGTACCACATAATACTTTGCTAAAGTAACAATTTACATTTCTAGAATTCAAATTCCTCCGTCTCTATAACATGTGATGGGTGAGATAACGGAAGGATGGAGGTGTGTTAAAGTTATGTCATTGTTCAGAAAAGGAGATAGAAGTAACACAACTAATTACGGTTTAGTCACTATTCTGAATGCTCCTTATAAGATCTACAAGAAAATAATTGATGAAAGGCTTCGAAACGTCTCTGATTCCATTTTTCCTTATAGCAGCAGGCAATGGAAACCACTGCATTAAAGACACGTAACGTGTATCCACAGGACATGTGGCCTGTAATTAAAGAAGTGTCATGATGATCTCTCCATTTGCAAAAGATTCCGGAATAGTCACCAATTCGGATCTCCGGGAGGGACTGCCAAGGGGGATGTTACCATGAGAAAAAGATTGAATAATCAACGAAAGGATAACGTTCTACGAGTCGGGGCGTGGAATGTCAGAAGCTTGAACGTGGTAGGGTAACTAGAAAATCTGAAAAGGGAAATTGAAAGTCTCAATCTAGATATAGTAGGGGTGAGTGAAGTGAAGTGGAAGGAAGAGAAGGATTTCTGGTCAGATGAGTATTGGGTAATATCAACAGCAGCAGAAAATGGTATAACAGGTGTAGGATTCGTTATGAATAGGAAGGTAGGGCAGAGGGTGTGTTACTGTGAACAGTTCAGTGACTGGCTTGTTCTAATCAGAATCGACAGCAGACCAACACCGACAACGATAGTTCAGGTATACATGCCGACGTCGCAAGCTGAAGATGAACAGATACAGAAAGTGTATGAAGATACTGAAAGAGTAATGCAGTATGTAAAGGGGGACGAAAATCTAATAGTCATGGGCGACTGGAATGCAGTTGTAGGGGAAGGAGTAGAAGAAAAGATTACAGGAGAATATGGGCTTCGGACGAGGAATGAAAGAGGAGAAAGACTAATTGAGTTCTGTAACAAGTTTCAGCTAGTAGTAGCGAATACCCAGTTCAAGAATCACAAGAGGAGGAGGTATACTCGGAAAAGGCCGGGAGATACGGGAAGATTTCAATTAGATTACATCATGGTCAGACAGGGATTCCGAAATCAGATACTGGATTGTAAGGCGTACCCAGGAGCAGATAAAGACTCAGATCACAATATAGTTGTGATGAAGAATAGGCTGAAGTTCAAGACATTAGTCAGGAGGAATCAATACGCAAGGAAGTGGGATACGGAAGTACTAAGGAATGACGAGATACGTTTGAAGTTCTCTAACGCTATAGATACAGCAATAAGGAATAGCGCAGTAGGCAGTACAGTTGAAGAGGAATCGACATCTCTAAAAAGGGCCATCACAGAAGTTGGGAAGGAAAACATAGGTACAAAGAAGGTAGCTGCGAAGAAACCATGGGTAACAGGAGAAATACTTCAGTTGATTGATGAAAGGAGGAAGTACAAACATGTTCC
The DNA here is from genome assembly GCF_023898315.1 of Schistocerca nitens. Lineage (NCBI taxonomy): Eukaryota > Metazoa > Arthropoda > Insecta > Orthoptera > Acrididae > Schistocerca > Schistocerca nitens. The sequence goes on along the minus strand of NC_064614.1, from coordinate 696,841,343 downwards.
GGGAAAATCAGGAATACAGAAATACAAGTCGCTGAGGAATGAAATGAATAGGAAGTGCAGGGAAGCTAAGACGAAATGGCTGCAGGAAAAATGTGAAGACATCGAAAAAGATATGATTGTCGGAAGGACAGACTCAGCATACAGGAAAGTCAAAACAACCTCTGGTGACATTGAAAGCAACGGTGGTAACATTAAGAGTGCAACGGGAATTCCACTGTTAAATGGAGAGGAGAGAGCAGATAGGTGGAAAGAATACATTGAAAGCCTCGATGAGGGTGAAAATTTGTCTGATGTGATAGAAGAAGAAACAGGAGTCGATTTAGAAGAGATAGGGGATCCAGTATTAGAATCGGAATTTAAAAGAGCTTTGGAGGACTACCGGCAAATAAGGCAGAAGGGATAGATAACATTCCATCAGAATTTCTAAAATCATTGGGGGAAGTGGCAACAAAACGACTATTCACGTTGGTGTGTAGAATATATGAGTCTGGCGACATACCATCTGACTTTCGGAAAAGCATCATCCACACAATTGCGAAGACGGCAAGAGCTGACAAGTGCGAGAATTATCGCTCAATCAGCTTAACAGCTCATGCATCGAAGCTGCTTACAAGAATAATATACAGAAGAATGGAAAAGAAAATTGAGAATACGCTAGGTGACGATCAGTTTGGCTTTAGGAAAAGTAAAGGGACGAGAGAGGCAATTCTGACGTTACGGCTAATAATGGAAGCAAGGCTAAAGAAAAATCAAGACACTGTCATAGGATTTGTCGACCTGGAAAAAGCGTTCTACAATATAAAATGGTGCAAGCTGTTCGAGATTCTGAAAAAAGTAGGGGTAAGCTATAGGGAGAGACGAGTTATATACAATATGTACAACAACCAAGAGGGAATAATAAGAGTGGACGATCAGGAACGAAGTGCACGTATTAAGAAGGGTGTAAGACAAGGCTGTAGCCTTTCGCCCCTACTCTTCAATCTGTACATCGAGGAAGCAATGATGGAAATAAAAGAAAGGTTCAGGAGTGGAATTAAAATACAAGGTGAAAGGATATCAATGATACGATTCGCTGATGACATTGCTTTCCTGAGTGAAAGTGAAGAAGAATTAAATGATCTGCTGAACGAAATGAACAGTCTAATGAGTACACAGTATGGTTTGAGAGTAAATCGGAGAGAGACGAAGGTAATGAGAAGTAGTAGCAATGAGAACAGCGAGAAACTTAATATCAGGATTGATGGTCACGAAGTCAATGAAGTTAAGGAATTCTGCTACCTAGGCAGTAAAATAACCAATGACGGACGGAGCTGGGAGGACATCAAAAGCAGACTCGCTATGACAAAAAAGGCATTTCTGGCCAATAGAAGTCTACTAATATCAAATACCGGCCTTAATTTGAGGAAGAAATTTCTGAGGATGTACGCCTGGAGTACAGCATTGTATGGTAGTGAAACATGGACTGTGGGAAAACCGGAACAGAAGAGAATCGAAGCATTTGAGATGTGGTGCTATAGACGAATGTTGAAAATTAGGTGGACTGATAAGGTAAGGAATGAGGAGGTTCTATGCAGAATCGGAGAGGAAAGGAATATGTGGAAAACACTGATAAGGAGAAGGGACAGGATGATAGGACATCTGCTAAGACATGAGGGAGTGACTTCCATGGTACTAGAGGGAGCTGTAGAGGGCAAACACTGTAGACGAAGACAGAGATTGGAATACGTCAAGCAAATAATTGAGGACGTAGGTTGCAAGTGCTACTCTGAGATGAAGAGGTTAGCACAGGAAATGAATTCGTGGCGGGCCGCATCAAACCAGTCAGTAGACTGATAGACTGATGAAAAAAAAAAAAAGCCAGCCGAACTCTCAACATGTACCAAACTTCTAACAAGTGTTTTTATTCAGATGAAGAGCAGTATCCTGCCGATATAAGGCAACTGAATTCTCCTAGGTGCGCTCAACGCGGTATCCATCCACCTATGGCGATGGATCTCACTTCCCTTTGGCGTAAGATATCGCACACTATTTAAGGAACAGCATCTATTCATGACGCACCAAACAGAGAAAAGCAGTGTGACGACAAACATTTCTGTGCACATTAGAAAATTAAGTGATTCCTCAATTCCAATTGTATACTGCTCCACGGACATTTCGCTCATGCAGCTTTGCCTGCAAATTTTATTTACTGAGAGGGAGCTCTTACTGGGATTATTTCTATAAACAAACAGGTGTCCTATAACCCTCTCCCTTCTTGTTGTGAATGTTTTCCACATACTCCTCTCCCCTCCGATTCTGTGCAGAATCTTCTCATTCCTTACTTTACCAGTCCACCTAATTTTCAACATTCGCCTGTAGCACCGTACCTCAAACGTTCCTCTACTATACAATGCTGCTCCCCAAACGTATATTCTCAGAAATTTCTTCGACAGATGAAGACCTATGTTTGATATTATCAGACTTCTTTTGGCCGGGAACGCCCTTTTTACCAGTGCTAGTGTGCTTTTGATGTCCTGCTAGCTCCGTGTGACATTGATTATTTCGCTGTCTAGGTGGTAGCAGTACTTCACTTCATATACTTCGTGAACATTAATCGGCGATATTTTCTTGCTGTTCTCATTTCTGCTGCTCCTCATTACTTTCGTCGTTCTACGATTTACTCTCAATCAATACTGTGCTCCCACTAGAGTGGTCATACCATTCAGCATATCCTGTATTTCTTCTTCACTTTCGCTCAGTGTAGCGACGTCATCAGCGAATCGTATCATTGATATCCTTTCTTTCATTTTCATCATTGCTTCTTGAATATACAGATTGAACAGAAGGGGTGAAAGACTACATCCCTGTCTTACACCTTTTTTAATCCGAGTGGTCGTCCATTCTTATTATTCCTTCTTCGCTCGTACTTACTGTATATTATCTGCTCATTCCTACAGCTTACCCGTATTTTTGGTAGAATTTCGAACATCTTGCACCATTTTACATTGTCGGATGCTTTTTCGAGGCCGACAGGACCTACCAACATATCTTGATTTTTCTTCATTGTTGCCTCCATTATCAACCGCAAAGTCAGAATTGCCTCTCTGGTGCCTTTACATTTCCTAAACCCAAACTATCGTCATCTAATACATCCTCAGTTTCCTTTTCCATTCTTCTACATATTATTATTGTCAGCAACTTGGATGTGTGAACCGTTAAGCTGACTGTACGATAATTCTAGCACTTGTCAGCTCTTGGAGTCTTCGGAAATGTGTGGATTATATTTTTCCGAAAGTCAAATGGTACGTCGGCAGACTCATACTTTCTACACACCAATGCTAATAGTTGTTTTGTTACCCCTTCCCCAAATAATTTTAGAAATTCTGAGAGACTTTTCTATCCCAATTCTGCTTTGTTTGATCTTAAGTCCTCGAAAGCTCTTTTAAATTCTGGTTCTACTACTGGATGCCCCATGTCTTCTAAATCGATTACTATTTCTTCTTTTGTCGCATCAGTAAGAACTTCCATCTCATACAGGCCTTCTATGTACTCTTTCCACCTATCCCCACTCTCCTCTGCATTTAACTATGGAATTCCCGTTGCCATCTTAATGTTGCCACCCACGCTTTTAATTTTGTCGAAGTTTATTTTCACATTCACATTCACTGATTCAGTCCTTCCGACAATCTCTTCCATTTTTCATGCAGCCATTACGTCTTATGCCTCGTGATGGCTGGGTGTTGTGTGCTGTCCTTAGGTTAGTTAGGTTTAAGTAGTTCTAAGTTCTAGGGGACTTATGACCACAGCAGTTGAGTCCCATAGTGCTCAGAGCCAATCATTACGTCTTAGCTTCTTTGCGCTTCCTATTTATTTCATACCACAGTGACTTGTATCTCTGTGTTGCAAAATTTCCTTGAACATTTTTCTAGTTCGTTCTTTCATGGATGAGCTGAAGTATTTCTTCTGTTACCCACAGGTTCTTCGTTGTTTCCTTAGTTGTACGTATGTTTTCCTTTCCATCTTCTGTAATTGTCCTTTTTAGAAATATCCCTCCATCTTCAACTGTACTGTCTACTGAGCTATTCCTTGTTGCTGTTGTTAATGTGTCAGGATTGGCGAGGAAGGGAAAACAATAGGCACCCGTTGAGGTGATGAACATTTTATAAGAGGCATGATCGTTTAATTCAGTAAAAAGTGGTTGAAGGCAGGCCTATAGAATCCACCGAAACTGAATGGGCAGCCACCAACAAACTTTACATATTCACATACACCTTTACCTTTAACCCAAATGAATACAGACTCATTTAGAGACATTTTTCTCTTTTTCCGAGTATACAAATACAATGCAGAAGGCGACAAATAAGCAGATTTACCGAAGTCTTTATTAGCAAGTTCTGCCATATGGTAGGTAAGATAGGCAATAATGTCTCTATCAACAAAACTTTCAAGTCCAGGTACGTTAGGAACTCCCGTACCTCAACGTACAATGGCTACAGTGAGCCAACCATTACCATGTGAGAATGTATCGTTAATGACAATACTAAAATTAAGTCTACAACCACAGAAAATACAAGGTCCGTCGACAAGTGCAGTAGCAGCAACACTCTTAACTGGTATGCGGTTCTTCTTGTCTCCAGCTGTTGTGGCGAACTCGATGTTCTCGATGGTTTTGTAAACTGTGTGTTTAGAACGGCGACGAACGCCGCCACGATGCCTTACAGGAGATTTCGTCGCCGTTCTAAACACACAGTTTACAAAACCATCGAGAACATCGAGTTCGCCACAACAGCTGGAGACAAGAAGAACCGCATACCAGTTAAGAGTGTTGCTGCTACTGCCCTTTTCGACGGACCTTATGTTTTCTGTGGTTGTAGACTTAATTTTAGTATTGTCATTAACGATACATTCTCACATGGTAATGGTTGGCTCACTGTAGCCATTGTACGTGGAGGTACAGGAGTACCTAGTGTTCCTGGACTTGAAAGTTTCGTTGATAGAGACATTATCGCCTATCGCACCTACCTTGAGCAGGAGAGGAGAGCGTTTAACCAGGTCGGAACCTGCCAACAGAGGAGAGCGGACGGCGTGTCCGCTCCCGGCGGCTAGCCGCAGCTTCACCCCCACGTGACCACCTCCAAACCTCCCTATTAGACAGCCAAATTGTAGACGCCCGGTTTAGTAGCGTTACCTCGTCAGCAACACGTGAGTTTAGCTGTTGATGGTTCAACATGTGTGTTTCGAAGTTGTTCTGTCCGGTATAATGCAACGTGACTTACGAACTGAAACTAGGCGCCAGGCAGAAGGCACTGGCGAACATCAATTGAAAAATTAAATTTTTATGATATTACATCCATTCAGTAACGTCCCCCACCGTACACTGTATCTATAGCCTTAGAGATCTTCAAGCGTACCTCGTGATTCCTTGATACTTCTGTATCCCATTTCCTTGCATACTGATTCGTCCTGACTAATTTCTTAAACTGCAGCCTGTTCTTCATCATTACTACATTATGACCTGAGTCTATATCTGTGCTGCGTATGTCTTACAATCCCGTATCTGGTTTCGGAATCTCTGTGTGATCATGATGTAATCTAACTGAAATCTTCCCATATCGACCGGCCTTTTCCAGGTACCCCTTTTTCTCTTATGCTTCTTGAACAGAGTATTCGCTATTACTAGCTGAAATTTATTACGGTACTCAATTAGTCTTCCTTCTCTCCCATTCCTTGTACACGCCCATAGCCTCCTTTATACGTTTCTTCTGCTCCTTCCCTTACAAATGCATTCCAACCCCCATGATTAATAGATTTTCATCTCCCTTTACGTACTGTATCACATTTTCAATATCTTATATATTTTCTCTATCTCCTCATCTTCAGCTTGCTACGTCAGCATGTATATCTGAACTAACGTTGTCGGTGTTGTTTTGCTGTGAGCTTCGACAAGAACAACCCTATCACTGAAATATTGACAGTAGCATACTGTCTCCCCTACTTTCCTACTCATAACGAATCCTACTCCTGTTATACCACTACCAGCTGCTTTTGATATTGCGCTACACCTGTCTGACCAGAAATCCTTGTCTTCTTCCCATTTCACTTCACTGACCCATACTATATTTAGACTGAGCCTCTGCTTCAGATTTTCTAGCTTCCTTACCACGTCAAGATTTTGATATTCCACGCTCCGACTCGTAGAACATTATCCTGTCGTCGGTTATTCAGTCTTTTTCTCATGTTCAAGTCCCGCTTCCGAGAGATCCGAATGGGGGACTATTCCGGAATATTTCGCCAATGAAGAGATCTTCATGACACTTTTTCGATTGCAGACCACATATCCCGTTGATACACGTTATGTATGTGTAATGCAGTGGTTTCCATTGTCTTCTGCACCCATATGCAGTTGAACATGGCTGATTCTTCCGCTTTAGAGCAGTTTCCTACCGCAAGGACAAGAGAGTGCCTTGAAGCTCTGATTACTCCTCCGCCCTCTTTGACGAGGCCGTTGGCAGAATCTTGTGGCAGACCCTTAAGCTGCCAGTGCTAATTGTTAATCAAAATTCAAGCAGTGGCGGGTTTCGAACCCGGAACCGAGGATATTGTGATTATTGATCAAAGACGCTACCCGTAGACAATGGCCGAAATGCTTTTCGAGCACAAACATTAAACACGAATATGGACAGTTACATAATTTCGTTTACACGTCTGCCCTCTAATAAGTGTTGATATATATTCGGTTCGTTGCCAATAGTAGCAATAAGTGACAACATAAAGCATAAACTATTGTTCAATGTGATTAAATCATTCCTTTGGTCTGTTGACATTTGTACCGTGACAAATATAAAGTTACGCCGAAAATAACGTTGATATCATCGTCCGATGGCACAACAATACATCCATCTGTATAGCCCTTTATCATACCGTCTTTTCCTCTTACCATTGGAATGTTTACTGAGAGCGGAGTTTCAAGAATTCCTGAAGCAGTACAGCACTGTATGGCGCCGCCACCAACACCGTCGTCTTCTGCGTTTTTTTCTGTAGTAACTTATCACAAGACGTTGCTGTTATTTTTTAATATTTTAATAGTTGTAACTGTAAAAATGTGTGTCCGTATTTCGTAAAATTATATTTTTAAAGAGCAGCAAAATGGCAACTGATGATCTAGAATTGGGGGGGGGGGGGAGGAAGGTTGAGAGGTGGGAGAATGGGAAACATAGCTTTACATAGACAATTTGAAAAGCAGCGCGATCGTAGCCTGCATTAGAAATAGAAAAATACATGTGAATGTAATCCTTTCAGTACAATACTAATGCTGTGTCGTATTGAATATTGTAATTGGTCGAAAACCGTAAATATTCAGAAGTATATGAACAACCACCATTTGTATCAGTACAGGTATGATAAATCGGAGTAGATCACTGACAGCGATTTTTTTAAATAGAGGATTGAGCAACCTGACGATTATTTTGTAAGCTACTCTTATTTTAAAACAAATTATCATGTAATTCGGTAGAAAATTAATAGCAAAAAGACGCAGCTTAGTGTTGTCACAAGCAGATACAGTTTTAAAATCAGCCATGCTCCGTGGGTGTGTGTAGGATGCCTTGCTGTTAGTGTTATGTAATGATCTTACCGAGAACACTGATAGTAGCCCCAGGCATTTTGCATATTTAACAATGTGTTCTTCACACAAGGTCTGAATGATATTTCCGTCATCTGGCTGCACATAACTTTTATTTTGATACTACTGTAATCATTATATGCCATTATCAAATACTCTATGTTGGTTATTAATAGCCTTAGTTCAATGCAGTCTCTTATGGGAGTCTAATTATATCTAACGTTTTTGTACTTGATAAGGTCTTAAGGCCGAACTCACGATAGTAATATAAAATGAAAAAGTTTTTATAGGGAAATGCCGAAAATATCATTCAAACATTATTTAATATGACCCAAAATTGTGAAAAGATTATTAAAATTGAAAGAAATTTATATCGTATGATTATAGTTTTTATGAGTCACAACTGGAAAAAGTAAACTTTTACAAATACTTGGGTGTAACCACCTGTGGGGATATGAAATGGAATAATCACGTTGACTCAGTCGTAGATGAAAAAGGTCGCATACTTCGCTTCATTGATACGATATTGATAAAATGTAGTGGGTTCACAAACAAAATTCCCTGCGCTCGTTCGCCCATCCTAGAATAATGTTAATTTGGGTGGGTCCAGTATAATATAGGACTGAGAAGGAATAGTGATTGTACGCAAGGAAGCAGCAGCATGAGAGGTCTTCTTCAGTCATCGGAAAGCGTTATGGAAATTCTGGACAACCTTAACTGGCGGTTACTTGATCCCAGACGCCAATTGAGTGAAGAAAGCTTACTTCAGCCATGTGTTTCACTAAAGTTACAACATCTTTGTCAGAGTGTCTTTATGTCATTTCTGTGAAAGAACAGGAAAAAATACTTTTCACTGTCCGTATGTACAAAGTTTCAGTTTTTAACTAAAGTAATGACAAATTTGGAAACAGAAATTTTTTTATAACTTGTTATCAAATGCTGTGCTTTCTCAGGCTGTCTGTAATTTGCAGTTTGTCACCTACAACCATAAAGAACTTCATACAGAAAAATTATTTACATTAAGAATTACGCCTGGAATGTTAAACTGTTGTACTTCACATCATTTTTCTCTATGTGAAAGTGTGTGTGTGTGTGTGTGTGTGTGTGTGTGTGTGTGTGTGTGTGTGTGTGTGTGTGTATTGCGTGAGTATGCAATATGCTTAGAGCTACAGTGTCTTCACGGCGCAGGTGTTCTTCTAACTTGAAGACAATTTGCAAATTGCGGTTATCATTTTAAGACAATCTGAAACTGCGCTTGAAGACAATGTGGAAACCTATAATTGTAACTCTAAACATATTGAAACGTCCCCTTTTAACAATTTTACACGACTGTGCTTAAACTGACGCACAATATTTTTAGCGCAACGCAATCTGACTTTCAATAATCTCTAGAAGAGAATGGCCCTGACTAACATTAACCTGTACTTTTCACAAATCACTTACCTCACAAAAATCTTCGCTGCTCAAGCTACTGCAATACAGCGAGCGCCACTACTGCCAGCTAAATAAAAGATTCAAACTATGGAAGGCACTAACTACTGATAGGGATAGTTAGCAAATGAAAGATATTAATAGAGAACAAACAATGTATTTACCTTGATATCATGACAAATTACAAAACTCCACCATCTCTCTCCCCACATCCACCACTGCTGGCGGCTCACCTCCAACTGCCCAGCGCTACGCGCTGTTCACAGCCAGCTGCCTAACACTACAATGGTTGAGTATTACAACAATGCAAAGCAGCCACAGACTGCACAGGGCACAGCCGGTGATTTTCATACTGAGGTGGCGTTATCAATAAAAAAACCTAAACAGCCTACTTACATAGCCCCCATGCTCCCCACAAAAAATTTTACAAATTGGGTTGGGCAGTGCCCAATACAGATTTGAAAAATTTTTCATAATTACAATAACTAAGAAATCAAATGCACACACTTATTGATACAATGTTGGTCAAAAGCTAAAATTTTCTCACAGTCCATAAAGACAGTCTTGATCATTCATCACATTGCAGTGTTTTTCTCAAAGTCTGAGCAGTAAAAGAAAATGCACATAGACGTAGTGGATTTCCATGCAGTCTTGAAGAAGTATCGTTGTCCTTCCAACGGAAAGACAGTGCTGACTCTTGACATGCTGACACGTAATGGGCCACAAGAGAGCAAACTCACAGCGGAGTCAGTCGAAGTTTTGAAGAGTATTGGTGGGTAGGTCATCACAGAGCAGACCCACTGTAGTCCTGGTAGAGATTACGGTATTGGTGGGCCACCAGAGGTGCAGACCCACTGCAGTCCTTGTAGAAATAATGGTATTGGTGAGTCATCAAAGGTGCAGACCCACTGCAGTCCTTGTAGAGATATAATGGTACTGGTGGGCCACCAGAGGCGCAGACCCACTGTAGTCCTTGTAGAGATGGCCAGCAGCCATCTGTTGTGACTGTGCAGGTACACAATCACCATTGAAGAGTCTTGCGGATAATATAACAAGTCCATAACCACCACTTGTGCACTCACAAAGTTGTTGGAATTGTCCTTAGAACAAGCAATGCTGTTATCCAGTCCCTTGCTGAATTATTAACACACGTGCAAACACTAACAGTCCCTACTTGTCACATATTGTCCATATGCTATGACCAACAGAAACGAGTGCAGTCAAAATATACTTAATTTGAAGACCTGGTGTCAATTACAATATTATAACATGAGAATACAATTACAAAGGTACAAAATACATTAGTAAAGAACGTAACAATACAGATAACATTTGTAGTAAAACAGGCTTTACAAAAGAATAGAAATAAACATATACATCAGTGTTACAAAAATAATGACATAAGTACATACATAAAGATCAGAATAACTTTTGGAACATCAACATCACACATGAGCATTAAAACAGAACAGATAAATGTCTAAACATCTTTACAAAGTAAATAACATAGTATTTGAAAAATTATACAACATAAATCTTATTAGCTAAACACATAAAGACAGGAAAAACACAAATATAAAAGAGTACACAAACACATAGTGAGATAACACAAAAGGAAAGGACAAGGTTCGTTTTCAGTGTAACTTTTGGTACTGCAGTATTTTGTGAACAAAACCTTTTTTGTTCTTGGAGATCTCCCTTCGTTCATCATTATTCCCAAAAAGTCCTATCTGTACCTCTTTTCTGTGTTCCAACCATATTTCTTTCAAAATAGTTAGTTCTTAGTGCACAATACTCATTTTTGCCAAATCTGTTTCTTATATAGTCTACCCCTCTTACGCTAACTTAAATCTACTGAGCTCAGATGCTAAACTAAGGGACGAGGCAATGCAGCATCACATAAAACAATTAATATAAACAGCAATGAAAAAAAACGCAGAATTGCGAAGCAAGCAGCATTAAGAAATTAGCAAAGCAATTGTAATATTACAACTAATCTAAGGCAATGTGCAACAAATAATAACAAGAAATCATTAGTAAAACTGGCTTAACAGAATAATACAAAGTCAAATTCAATAACACTATGCCTGGCAAACAGCAGCAACTTATACCTAAACATGACATAGCTCAAGCAGAAAAAATATTACAGTAAAAATGGCCATGTTTAAAACTTACGTCACATCTTAACACTAGAGTGATGCATCACAAAAACTTACTCTACGAAAAAAATTAACAAGTAGTTGAAAAGAAAATTATGTATGCAGTTCCTGTTATTAGTCCCTTCTTATTGGTCTTTCCATTCCAAGAGCTCCTTTTTCGAAGAATGTGGGTCATAAAATAATTATTTAATAGATCTGTTGACAGAAAGTGTCCACATTAGCAAATGAATTTTTTTTTTTTTTTTTTTTTATAAAACCTATGCTGCAACACAGCTGGAAACTAGATATCAAACGAAATAAGCAACTATGAAAGGCAAAGCATAAAAATATCATTCAATAGTCATGTGACATTTCTTAAGTTAGTGGAAAAATCTCTCAACTAGAGAGACAGTAGTCATAATCAGGTGTATAGACATAAAAATATTTCTCGTCATTTCATTAGGCATCCAGTGTAATCATATGTTTTCAAGTTCGACGGTGTCGTTTTTGCGATGCTTTCTACAAAAGAATGTCAGAAGCGAGGTTAATGGCCTCCCTTTTTGTTTTTCTACCTGTGCCGCTGGAAGGCTAATGGCCTTTTTTTTTTTTTTTTTTTTTTCGGGCGGCTGTCGCCCAGGTGGGTGCCCGCGACGCATTACGTGCAGGTGGTCACTTAACTTTCGTACGGAAATATTTACGACAGCAGTTTTCGCTACAATGGCAGTCTTATATAAAAATTTCATAGGTCAAGCATTTGTGTTACAAATCTGTAGAAACAAAATCCTATAAATATAAGTGTCCAAAAAAAAATATTCGTCAGCATTGTGATACATTCACGCATTTACACACATTTCATAATTCTAAAAGTACGATTCTCGGTTTCCAACATCCTTTTCCACAAAGCAGAGTTCCTATCCACTATTCATTACTCCTTACCTTATTATACATATACATATTCGTCGACACTTCAATATTTCATCGTAACATACGTATCATAATCAGATTCCTCATATAGCATCATCTCATTGATAATAAACATACCTCAACAACATAATACACATCGTCGCCGTAAAAATAACATCATAACACCTCAGTCAACTCTCAAAATCGTCGTAACTTTCTAATTTCAAAACCTAAAAAAAATTCTCTGCTCATGTCAAAAGTGTCATCTGCCTCAAACGTACTTTAAAAATCATGATTCCATACCAAACACATCATTCAAAGCTCACATAGTATCACAATGGTTCCAAAAAAATATGAACAGTTCACAAAGTATAGACAAAATACAATTTCGTAAGTGTGAAGGTATCCAACTGTGTAATTACGTAAACATCTGTCACTGATGTAGTAAAAAGAATGTTTGTTTCTCTGTCAAATAATCAGATAGCTGTGTAATTTATGTGTTAGAGAAATATGGTACCGATGTGTAAAGTTGTATAAGCAAATACTATATTAGCTAGGGCTCCTTGTGCTCGCCAAACACATGGTACACAAAGTAAGCGTGTACCCCCCTGAGGATAAATGTAATTATACCCTCAGGTGTTACAGATTATTGCAATGGAATGAAATGTATCACGGAAAAACTTCGTATCATTGTACTTCAAATATCTTTAAAAATAAATGTTTTAAGTACCAAATTAATCACTCAAATGCGTGTCCTGTAACGCTAAATGTGCGTCTTGCTGTAAGATAATTCTGTGGAAGTGTCGTAATTATCGTCCTCCGAAAGCTAAGTTCTGCAGAAGTCAATGTACTTACCTCATGATAAACAAAAGTGAAATGCTTTGCGCATAGGTATCATAGTTATTACGCTTATTGTTGTGATGAAGAAAGTACTGTGCTGTAACGTATTGTTGTGCTACGAAAAAGGCTGTCTCATTGTAGCTATACCACAAAAGTTACTACTAAAACATGTTTTACTTTCCAGAAGAAGTCAGAAAAACTGTGCAGATATAAAACAGATACACCGCAAAAGCAACAAGGTAAATTGTGTCACACATTAGTAGCGTCGTGATATAGTCGTGTAGCTGTCAAATAAACTAACCACTGTGTCACCTGGTATCTCTCAGAAAGCACCTTGAATCCATAATGTATTTGCAAGTAAACCAAAATGTTGCATTAAAATCTCAAGTTAAAAAAGCACATTATCTCTCAATAAACGGTTTTACGTGTGAAATGTGGTGTAAACCTTTGCTCTTCATAGTACTCAGAGTTTGAACAATGCAATTAACATGCGGTATACGTCGTTAAAGAATACTGGAATTTTTCTCAAGGTTAGCGTCAATGTTATTTTTCTCGGAGCCAGCCGGCGCAGGTGTCTGCCTGCGGTGCGGGTCATTGTTGGCGCGCGTCGTTAATGGGATTCGGAGACCGAACTTCTAGAAATTCACCTTGCCGAGAGGGCCCTGCCGTGTTTAAATCCCGCCAGTTCTGATGCAATTCAATTCTGTCGTTACGAATATATCGTCTGTCGTCATGTCGGTAGGTTCCGTAGTTTCTTCCTTGTCCGTCACGTGGTGGAGAATTTCTCCCTGAATCGTAACTGTGCGCCGAACTGTTGCGTCTGAAGTTATTCTGCCTCCCTTGATAATAATAATTGTTTTGGTTCCCATATTGTCTGTTTCTATGATTGTCTCTGTCATAGTCATTACTACGGAAATGCGATCTTTCTCTGTAACTATTACTACTCTGCCAACGGTTGTCATACGGGTGGTGTCTGTTTTGGTCACGATTTGTGTTGTGAGAATAGCCTTGTCGTGTCCAGTTATTACTTCTTTCATCGCGGAATTGCGACGGATGTGATCTGTAATTGTTGTGCTCGTGCGTTCCGCGATTGTCAGTGTCAATTTCTAATTCTTGTAAGAGTCCCTGAAATGCTTCAATGTCGTCTTTGCAACGTCCTGCTAAAATAATATGTCCTAAATGTTCAGGCAGTTTGATTAAGCAAATTCGGATGAGTTCTGAGGGGCTGTATGGGTTTGACAGGTACTGATTCTTGTGCAACATGTCTTCAAAATATTTCACAAGACTGGAGAATTCAGATTGTTCGAAATGTTTCATCATTATGATGCCATGTTTTACTCGGTCTTGTGTGGCTTGAGACCAATATGCTGAGAGGAAGGCATGGTAAAATTCTCCTTCACTATGACAATCGTGAATGACCGAACGCATTCTTACAGCTGGTTCATTCTCTAAATAGCCACACATAAATTCTAATCTGTGTTCTAATGACCAGTTGGGAGGAAAACAATGAGAGAATTGATGGAGCCACGCTTGTGGATGAATGTCGTTGGCAGAATTTTTAAACGTTTTGAATTTACGTGTAGTAATGAACAGCTTATAGTCAAAGTCATCATGTCGGCGAGTCGCATATCGGTCATTGTTACGTCGTTTCGGCGGTTCCATTTCAAAATTCGGTGCACCTTGCCAATTTCTTTCATAATTTCCGAAATGCGCTGTGTTATTATTTTGTGGCTGTTCCGTATTTCTATGTCTCTCTTCCTGTATTGGGGCGCGAGTGTCCTCTGAAAAACGTAATTCTTGTATTACCTCTGTCAGCTGATCTTGTACTTCCCGGATTTCTCTTTGGTGTTGATTCAGATTTTGTTTCAGTTTCCTAATTTGTTCGCTCTCTTCTGTGTCATTAAAGACTACCGGTTTTGTGTCATTCAGATTTTCATCTACCTTCGTAGATAAATTAGTGAACTGATCCGAAAGTTCGGCTACTTTCTCTGATAGTGTACTTATTTCCTCAGTGTATTTTTCTGAACCAAGTTTCAGAGTATCTACTGTGTCCTTTAAATTTTCTTGAGTTTTTGCAAGTTGCGTAACCGAATCGGTAAATGCAACTGAGTCAATTTTAGCCGACAAGGTCTCATGATTTTCATGAACAATGGTTTGCAGTTCTTTTATAGCTGCTTCGTGATTCTGTAATGCATTTTCATGCCGCGAAAAAATAGGTTGGAAATGCTCACAAATTTGTGTTTTTACGTCATTACAGACTTTTTGACATTTCGATTCAATGTGATGTAACTCAGTAGTTAAATCTTCACGTGTTTGTTCAACCGTGGAGTCTAACTTTTGAAGCTGTTGCTGTGTTTGACTCTGATTTTGTTCCATTTGTTTCTGATTTTGTTCGATTGTGTCTAATTTTTCAAGCTTTTGTTGTGTTTGTCTCTGATGTTGTTCCATTTGTTGCATTAGCTGTAATAACAATGCATTAGTGTCTGGAATCTGTTCCTCTACGCTTTTCGGCAGTGCATTTGCACCGGCAACATTCACATTTTGACAAGCAGAAAATGTGTCTTGACTTATTTGAGAAAACGGTGAGGATCCAAAACCTGAATCTACAGTATTTGTGAGATCGTCTCGTGTCATTTCGGATTCCTGAGCCGCGCTATTGCCGACCGATCGATCGATAATGCTTCCCTGTTCTCTAATTGTTTCGCTGTCTACACCATTGTTTGCAACCCGCTCCATTCCCCTATGCACAATTACCAAATTACTACTTTGAACGTCTGTTAATTCATTACACAGTGGTGCTGGCAAACTACGCTCGTCGTCACTATTATTTCTCAGTTTGCTTTGGAGCCTAGTGTTACGTTTTTCACACGCCATTATTGTCACAGTATTTCACACGACAACACAGAAAAACACAATTTCAAGAGCAAAAATAAGAGAACACATAACATAACACTGAAAATAATATCTAGTTAATTGCAGCTGCGAAATACTTGGTGCAAATCTACATGCATACCACAACTGTTTTATTGTACAACAATGAAAGACTACAACTACAATGGAAATTCTCTCTACAATTACGCGCTAACAATAAACAAAATCTACACTAATTACACAAACTACAAGAAAAAAATCAGAAGATTCCAGTGAGGTATCCTCGGCTAAGGGTCGACATATGAAACGTCCCCTTTTAACAATTTTACACGACTGTGCTTAAACTGACGCACAATATTTTTAGCGCAACGCAATCTGACTTTCAATAATCTCTAGAAGAGAATGGCCCTGACTAACATTAACCTGTACTTTTCACAAATCACTTACCTCACAAAAATCTTCGCTGCTCAAGCTACTGCAATACAGCGAGCGCCACTACTGCCAGCTAAATAAAAGATTCAAACTATGGAAGGCACTAACTACTGATAGGGATAGTTAGCAAATGAAAGATATTAATAGAGAACAAACAATGTATTTACCTTGATATCATGACAAATTACAAAACTCCACCATCTCTCTCCCCACATCCACCACTGCTGGCGGCTCACCTCCAACTGCCCAGCGCTACGCGCTGTTCACAGCCAGCTGCCTAACACTACAATGGTTGAGTATTACAACAATGCAAAGCAGCCACAGACTGCACAGGGCACAGCCGGTGATTTTCATACTGAGGTGGCGTTATCAATAAAAAAACCTAAACAGCCTACTTACAATATTGCCTACCCACACAAAAGAAACTGCACTTGTAGGCGACGTACAAACTTCTAATTCTAAACATATTGCATAGGCAGACACTTACACATACACAGACATAAACACAAACATACGTGCACACACACGGACACATACATATTTACAAATTTTGCGTTTGTAAATACCTCACTTAAACACTAAAATGTTCTACTCGTCTAGAACTTTTATGTTCAGATGTTCTGGCTACTTGCTCCATGTACACACCGAACAATCCTGTCTCACTGTCTTGTCAATTAGTGCCTCTATTTAATGTACTTCGAATAACTTCATTCATTTCAAATTTTAGACAACTTTTCGTTACCTGCATTTTTCCCAATACGTTATATTGTAAAGAGGGGTGGTGCAATACCTTGAAGCATCGAGTATTTTTTGTAACAGATTGATAAATCAGCCAACCAGATGCAAATAAAGGTTTATTGTCCCTAGATCCGATCGACATTTGCAAACATACCTTCATCAGATCCATTGATGCTAAAAATGGACCGTAAAATCAGGAGTTCGTGTTAAAAAAATTCGTGTTCAGTGAAAAACACAGATTTTAATAAGTATACATGTACAGCAGTACACTAATGTGTAATACACTACACTGTCAATTACGTTATTGTAGACTTATAACACTATAAAGTGACTGTAAAATTACAAGTATTCACAAATTATGTAATTACTTTCTTGGAAAAAATTCGGTCGTGGTTCGCTGACGTTCACGAGAACGATAATATTTTGTAGTTTCACAATCAATTGTAATGATGGCGTCCGTAAACCCAGCAGTGGCGTCGGATGTTGAAGCGAACCGTTCTAAACAGTCCAAGGCTGTAAACATCTCCTGACGGGTAGGTGGAATGGTATTTGTATTCTCTTCCTTTTCACTTTCTTCTGATGGCCCTTCTTGCACCTTGCACCTCGTTCACAGCTTTTGGCACATCCGATTCCATAGAAGCACATACGGCAACATCGTCCTCTACACTAATGAATTCTTCGAAATTAATCCCAGGGTTCGCAACGCCCTGCAGAACTGTCCATTCATCAGGTGAAGTGGCATCTTCTAACTCGTGGACATCTTCAATGTTACTATGTCTCCAAGCTCTGTTAAAGCACTTCCCTATATGATGTGGCGATACTGAGTTCCAGGCTGCTGCGATGGCTTTTATTGCGTCAACCAGATTGCAATTTGGGATTGCAGTATTGTTTCCAGCAGCACGAATTGCAGCTCTTACAAGTCGCTTACACTAAGCTCTCTTTATGAGAGAGATTATGCCTTGGTCCAAAGTCTGAAGGCGGCTTGTAGCGTTGGGGCGAAAAAACTAAACCTTTATGTTGCATAGGTTCAGATCATGAACGTTATGGGCAGTACATGTGTCCAATGTAAGAGGAACATGTCTATTTTGAGCAACCATTCGACTGTTGAAACGAAGAAGCCACTTGCGAAATGATGTGCCATCGATCAAAGCTTTCTTGTGGTGAGAGTAGATGCAAGGTACAGTGTCCATATTTATGTTTTTAAAACAACGTGGTTTCTCGGATTTACCGATAACTCAGGGACGAAACTTGTAACTGCCGTCAGAATTACGGCACAGTACAACAGTCACACGTTGTTTGCTTCGTGTTCCACCGTGACACTTATCACCTTTTATCACCAGGGTGTGATTTGGAAAAAGATTACTAGGTTGAATTCATGCAAGCAGCTGTTCGCACTTTCTTCACCAACTTTATTTGCTTCACCACAAATTTGTACAGATGAAATTGAATGTCTCCTTTAGAACCGATAGAACCAACCAGCAGAACAACGGAAGTCTTCGAGGCCCATATCTTTAGCAATATTACTTGCTTTTGACTGAATCAAAGGGCCAGTTAAAGGTATGTTAGATGCACGCATATGATTGCACCACTCTAGCAGTAGCGTCTCAGTGCCTTCAGACTTGGCGGTACGAAGTCGTATAGATTTGTTTCCAGGACCTGATGCCGCAGCATTAATAATTTTTTCTAGATTCTTAATAATCGTAGTTAAAGTAGCTTTATGTATTCCAAACTGCTCTGGAATTGCTGTTTTCTTGGTACCACGGTGCACTTCATCCAGAATCTTAAGCTTTAACTGTAGATTTCGATCTGTCTGTTTCTTCTTTGGAATTTTCACGTGCTACGGTACCGGTTGTAACTGTAGTTTTTATTCAGTATTCCAACTCGATACGGCTACAACTAACAGAACACCTGTCAAATCTGGCATTGAGTACGTTCCTAAATGCTGCTGCACACGTTATTGAATGTCTTACAATGTACAGCATACGCTGACTGTTGAGGTGATAATCAGGGCTGCCGATCTACAATACATTAAAAACGAGTCATTAATAAGTGTAATTAGGTTTGTAGCTACATTTTCTACATTCATTTCTGAAAAAATTACGCTTTAGGAAACTCTAAGGTCAGAAGTTTGTGTTATAGTGAAATTTATTAACGCTAGGAACTGAAACAGAGTTCGTAATTCGCCTTAACCCAAATTCGTGTTAACCGATAAAACATACCACAAGAACTAATGTATTCCTGGTGAGACCAATATTTTTCTCGCGTTAACCTCCAATACTTCTGAAAGATATTTTTACAAATATCGAAAACATGGTCAAGGGATAGCAAACCTTTATTTGCAACTGGTTGGCCGACTTTTCAATCTATTCTGAATTACACAGTTGCTGTTTCGCAGCTATGTTTAAGATTTTGAAGTATTTTTTATGCTCTGGAAGATACTTGGCGACTTGGGAATATCCGTAGAAAGTTCCAATTGTGGCCCTGTTAAAAACCTGCATAATATCGACTATTCAATCATTTTTTTGACACACTATATATTTTTTTCCTTTCCCAGGGAGTTAGGAGGAGTGGGGAAACTAGAAGGGTGGCGTTTATCGCCTCCCCCTCCCCCCTTAATTTGGGCGACTTTGTCCCCAATAACGTCGGAATTTCAAAACGTGTATTTAACATTTTCAAAGGTTTTTGTAAATCTACAAATACTGTAAATGAAAGTTTAGCTATTTTCAGTCTCCCTTCTAAGATGAGTGGTTGCCACAGAATCGCTTACTGCGTTCCTACGATCTTCGGGGTGTGTCGCAATTATCTGAATTTGCACGACAATCTGAGAAACTTAGGAGCCATTTACAGTTTTCCTTGACGTTCTGTATATACGGCAATACCTAATGTTCTGTATGAGCGTTGCCGGCCGGTGTGGCAGTGCGTTTCTAGGCGCTTCAGTCTGGAACCGCGTGACCGCTACGGTCGCAGGTTCGAATCCTGCCTCGGGCCTGGGTGTGTGTGATGTCCTTAGATTAGTTAGGTTTAAGTAGCTCTAGGCGACTGATGACCACAGATGTTAAGTCCCATAGAGCTCAGAACCATTTGAACCATTTGTATGAGCGTTACCTTTACCTTCCAGGTGCGATCTAATCCGACGCACGTAACGCGTATGAACTTCAGCCGGTTACGAGCATTCGGCCCCCGCGCGCCGCACACAGTAATAACGCGGCTGGGCGGGGCAGGCGCTGCAGCACTCAAAGCGGCGGCGCGCTTTGATTAGTAACCGATACAATAATGCGTGCTCAAAGGGCGTCGCGTTTCAGATCAAGACTGCTGCCGCCGCCGCCGCCGCCGCCGCCGCCATCGCAGCCGTGCGCTCCCTTTTTTCTTTGTTTCGTGGCCCGCGTGTTATTACAGAGGTTCCGCCCGATCCAATAACGGCCCGCCAGGGGAAATCACGGACCGCCACGTGCCCGCGTGCGGCTTTATTACAAGTCATTTAAATTCCGTCTTCGAAATATCATAATGCTAAGCAGCTTCCAGAGAAGTAACAAGAGAATTCTGTCGCAACACGTTTCGTACCTCCACATTAAAAATTTCGTAGCGCGGAGCTGAAAAGACAATGTGAATCTCGTCTCGCATACGCTAAAACGTGCACACCTGTTGAACCAATTACCTGCAATTGTTATCGAAATACACATCAGTAGTCTGTGAACAGAGTTTCGCTGTCTGAGTAGTACACAACAAGATAAAAAAAGATGAAAGCAAAACCTGAGAACACTGACAATACGGAAACGAATTACGCTCTAGACACAAAATGGCAGATACGATGCTGCATTTCGAAAACAACGACCCCAAAGGAAAATTTCAAACTTTCGACCAGTTTGTGACGTGAGAGAAAACTGTTTGGCTGACAAATAATGAACGAGATGCTGATGTGTAAGTATTTTTTCATTTTATCATAAGAGCTTCAACGAAATGTTTTAAATTTGTGAACTATATATGCAAACGATAAACTATGTGTGCAAAAGAAAAAAATCACGTAACTGACTGAAGATGCCTTCTAACTAAGGCGTTACGCGTCTGGGTGCAGATGTTAAATAAGAAAACCCTTAATGTGCAGCATGGAAACGGCGTTTCCCTTTTGATCTTCTGCAATTTACAACAAGATTCTTCTGGTTGTATGGCAACGACGTGAGACAAAACACTCCAATGATCACAGTTGTAGATATTTTTCATCAGTCTCGCGATAAATATTACAGTATTGTTATCTTAGCAAGGTCTTAATCAATTCTAGTAGCCAATGAATCACCTTTTTGCATTACAAGACCAGTACTTCACTTCTGTAGACGCTCCATATTCGTCGGAAACGCAACCATAGAATTACAAATTGTTTGATTACGAAAGTTGTGCACAACTTGAAGGAGCTGGAAGACGAGTCGAAATACAAATTAGAAATAGAAACTTACTGCCTTGGAAATAATTCTCAGCCATTCAGTACTTTATAATGATAAAAACGACGAGAACAATCCTGCATACGTAACTCAGCTGATGTACCACTTAACATGTGTCCTCAGGTATGCATACAACCAGATGCAGCAACAGCACTCTTTTCTGTGCAATAACGTGACGTACTCACTGCCACGTATCCCAGCCATTAGACAGGAAGAGAAGGTGCAACTTCATTGTCACCTCGCTGTCCTGGTGTGCTGGTCTGACACATCTTCATCCGTTTCTGTCGTGCTACATCAAAGCACCATGCGCGTGGCACCTGTTCCCGGCGAAGAAACCGGATACTTGTAGTGTGCGATAAGATTCATTCAATGTCTACTGTACATGGTACATTGCGCCAGAATCTAACAGGATGTTATGCGTCTGCTGAATATTGTGGTCGCCTTCTCGAACACCTACCGTAATGTACACTAGTATTTACACTACTGACCATTAAAATTGCTACACCAAGAAGAAATGCAAATGATAAACGGGTATTCATTGGACAAATTGTTACACTAGAACTGACATGTGATTACATTTTCACACAATTTGGGTGCTTAGACCCTGAGAAATCAGTACCCAGAACAACCACCTCTGGCCGAAATAACGGCCTTGATACGCCTGGGCATTGAGTCAAACAGAGCTTGGATGGCGGGTACAGGTACAGCTGCCCATGCAGCTTCAACACGATACCACAGTTCATCAAGAGTAGTGACTGGCGTATTGTGACGACCCAATTGCTCGGACACCATTGACCAGACGTTTTCAATTGGTGAGAGATCTGGAGAATGTGCTGGCCATGGCAGCAGTCGAACATTTTCTGTATCCAGAAAGGCCCGTACAGGACCTGCAACATGCGATCGTGCATTATCCTGCTGAAATGTAGGGATTCGCAGGGATCGAATGAAGGGTAGAGCCACGGGTCGTAACACATCTGAAATGTAACGTCCACTGTTCAAAGTGTCGTCAATGCGAACAAGAGGTGATCGAGACGCGTAACCAATGGCACCCCATACCATCACGCCGGGTGGTACGCCAGAATGGCGATGACGAATACACTCTTCCAATGTGCGCTCGCCGTGATGTCGCCAAACACGGATGCGACCGTCTTGATGCTGTAAACAGAACCCGGATTCATCCGAAAAAATGACGTTTTGCCATTCGTGCACCCAGGTTCGTCGTTGAGTACACCATCGCAGTCGCTCCTGTCCGTGATGCAGCGTCAAGGGTAACTGCAGCCATGGTCTCCAAGCTGATAGTCCATACTGCTGCAAACGTCATCGAACTGTTCGTGAAGATGATTGTTGTCTTGCAAACGTCCCCATCTGTTGATTCACGGATCGAGACGTGGCTGCACGATCCGTTACAGCCATGCGGATGAGATACCTGTCATCTCGGCTGCTAGTGATACGATACCGTTGGGATCCAGCATGGCGTTCCGTATTACCCTCCTGAAGCCACCGATTCCATATTCTGCTAACAGTCATTGTATCTCGACCAACGCGAGCAGCAATGTCGCGATACGATAAACCTCAATCGCGATAGGCTACAATCCGACCTTTATCAAAGTCGGAAACGTGATGGTACGCATTTCTCCTCCTTACACGAGGCATCACAACAACGTTTCACCAGGCAACGCCGGTCAACTGCTGTTTGTGTATGATAAATCGGTTGGAAACTTTTCTCCTGTCAGCGCATTGTATGTGACGCCACCGTCGCCAACCTTGTGTGAATGCTCTGAAAAGCTAATTATTTGCATATGACAGCATCTTCTTCCTGTTGGTTAAATTTCGCGTCTGTAGCACGTCATCTTCGTGGTGCAGCAATTTTAATGGCCAGTAGTATAGATCCAGCGACGGCACTCTTTTCTGTGCAATAACGGGACGTACTCAGCGCCACGTATCCTAGGCATTGAACAGGAAGGGAAGGTGCAACTTCATGGTCATCTAGCTGTCCTGATCTGACACCTCTTGATCCGTTTTGTCGTGCTACATCAAAGCACCATGCGAGTGGCACCCGTTCCCGGCAAAGAAACCGGATACTTGTCGTGTGCGATAAGGTTCATTCAGTGGCTAATTTACTTGGTACATTGCGCCAGAATCTACCAAGATGTTATGCCTCTTTTGAATATTGTGGTCACCATCTCGAACACCTACCGTAATGTACACTAGTATTTAGCAAACAGTAAATTATCTTCTCTGATCTTAAGGCGCGCGTGTGTTGACTGACCTTGTAATTACTGACATTCCAAAGCTTTCACTGGCTCAGGATTATATCCAGGCCCTCACTTTCCCAGTCCCAAGTTGTCGTAGCGCGACTCCTCCAGTAGCTACGTCAGTTTGTGCACAACCTTGTCTTATCGTCCTTACATAACATGGTTCAAGTAAATGTTCTTCTTTCGAAAAGCCCTGCATGTTCAGGCTACCGAATGTAACTTGAATTTCATTTTCTTAAAACTACAATGGTGACTCTATTTTTTTCGAATAGGCCTCAGTATTTGTTGAGTTAGAATAAAAGTTTTCGTAAAACAACTGGTTGAGAAACCACCGTAAGACTTCAATTCAAAATACAGTCTAAAGTGTTTCTTGGGGGGGCATCACCAAAGGTGGAAACTTCAAATGTGTTATTCAGTGACATCCTGTGATAGAAGAACGAAAATTTCGTGAGGACAAACGTTCAGAGTATACTGTAACGAACAAATCGTTCCGGAACCATTGAGCAGATTTTCACACCGTGAGATTGCTTTGAATTCTGTAACCGTCTACTAGTAACATACTAATTAAAAACATCGGATGTGACACTGACATGCTATTTTCCTTTTGCTTAAGACCAAATAAGGCAAATGGGGAAAGTGTCAACAAAACGACTCTTCATGTTGGTGTGTAGAATGTATGAGTCTGGTTTCATACCATCTGACTTTCGGAAAAATATCATCCACACAATTCCGAAGACTGCAAGAGTGATAAGTGCGAGAATATCGCACAATCTGGTTAACACCTCATGCATCCAAGTTGCTGACAAGAATAATGTAAAGAAAAATGGAAAGAAAACTGAGGTTGTGTTAGATGACGGTCAGTTTGGCTGCAGGAAAGGCAAAGGCAGGTTGCTGTTGATAATGGGAGCAAGACTAAAGAAAAATCAAGGCACATTCATAGGATTCGAGACCTGGAAAAAGCGTTCGAGAATGTAAAATGGTGCAAGATGTTCGAAATTCTGACAAAAATAGGGATAAGCCATAGGGAGAGACGATTAATACACAATATGTTCAAGTGCAATGTTACGTTCAGTGTAATGCCATTTGTAATTATTATCTTTGGCGCAGTTTCTGACCTATGTTTTCTCTTCTATGTTTTTATCTATGATGGATGTTCTTTGTTGTAAAGCAGTTGTATGAGTTCCGGTGTGTTATTATGTCGCAATTAAGTGAGTACACCTAGTCTCGCAACATTGTTGATCCCGACGTGATCTCCGACGGACATTAACATGAAATTCGACGATCACCAACACTCCGTATCGTGCCGCGTCGCGTTAAATACGAACATCCGCGTCAGCCGCGTCGTTATCTTCCGTGTTCCATTCCGCAGTAACTCACGATCGCAGACCTACCACCAACTACAGAAGTGCTTAATGGCGCAGTAATTAATCGCGTGACAGTAAAACCGCCATCGTTTTGGCTACAGAATCCCATGCTGTGGTTTGTTCAACTAGAAAGTCAATTTGTGCTAACGCACATAGCCCCAGACGAAACGAAGGTATGGACACAGAAGTAGAAGATAGTCTGGAGTGACCACCGAATACTGATCATTACACAACCATCAAGAACGCTCTGATAACCCGGCTCTCGCAGTCCGAGACGAAAAGGTTGGAGAAGCTACTCCGCACAGAAGAGCTAGGCGACCGTACGCCATCGCAGCTAGTACGCCGATTGCGTTCATTAGCCAGCTACGCGGTCAGTGATGACATGAATATTTGGCTATCGCGCCTGCCACCCCACTCGCAGAAAATATGACAGTGTGTGCCGGCGATCTGGATGCACTCGCGCAAACCGCAGATCGCATAACGGAAATGTATTCATGCGCATGCGTCGCAGCAGTTCGCTCACAGCCTCAGACAGAAAACACTCTCGCCGAGCTCCAAGCACAGGTTGCCCAGCTCACCTCGCAAGTAGCTGCATTACGGACCCAGACTACCAGCCGTCGATCTCGTCGCCACCGCTCACCAGGTAAGCGCAGCCGCCCACCTTCGTCAGCAAGAATCTGTTGGTATCACCGACGGTATGGTTCCGAGGCGCGCAAGTGTAAGCTGCCGTGTGAACAGGGAAACTTAGCATCAAGTCAGTGATGACGGTCATTGGCTCTACAGAGGGCAGCCGTCGACTCTTTGTAAGGGAACATAGCACAAAGTTACAGTTTTTTGTAGACACGGGTGCTGACGTGTCAGTCTGTCCGTCTGCCTGTCTGCCACGTCGCAAATATGATTAGTGTCACCTTTCGGCGGCCAATGATTCCACAACAACAACGTATGGTCGTGTCACATTAGTTCTGAACTTGGACCTGCGGCGCAAATTTGAATGGCAATTTGTCGTAGCAGATGTGGCGCACCCCATACTAGTAGCGGATTTTTTATCATTTTATGGACTGCCTGACCTCCGTCACCGACGCCTTCTTGACACTACTACCAACCTAGGAAGCCAATGTCGAGTGCGTTGTGAGGAAGACACAGCAGTACGAGTGGTTACTGGTGATGCCCCATTTACAGAGCTCCTCAGAAAATTCCCAGAGTTCACAAGCCAGACCCACCCTAGCACCTGTGCAGCACTCGACAGTGCACTATATTTTGACTACACGTGGGCCACCAATTCTTGCTCGACCGCGCCGCTTGACACCCCAGAAACTGAAGATAGTTAAGCAGGAATTCTTGTACATGCTAGCACAAGGAATCTGCCGCCCATCGAGCAGTAGTTAGTCATCTCTCCTCTACACGTGGTACCAAAGAAGAATAAGGGGTGGCGTCCATGTGGCGAGTACAGACAGCTCAGCACCAGAACCATTCCAGATCGTTATCCAGTCCCGTATATCGAAGATTTTACTTTCAATGTCCACAGTAAGCGAATCTCTTCTACATTGGACTTAGTTCGTGCGTTTTACCAGATACCTGTTGCTAAGACTGCCGTCTGCACGCCGTTCGGACTCTTTGAATTTACTCGAATGCCTTTTGGACTTTGTAATGCTGCCCAGATGTTTCAGCGGTTCATGGATGAAGTGACACGTAACTTAGACTTCTGTTATGTGTACACTGACGACGTTTTGGTCACGTAAAACTCAGAGGCAGAACACCCATCACACGACCGATCTTTACTCGTTTACGTGCACATGGCCTGCCCATCGACCCGTCGAAGTGCTTTTTTGGAGCAGCTGAAGTACACTTGCTAGGCTACACCATCAACGCTCAAGGCACACGGCCACCACAGGAGAAAGTAGACGCCATACTGAATTTTCCCCAGCCTACGACGGTTAAAGAATTACGTAGATTTCTTGGCATCACCAGTTTTTACCGTCGATTCGTTCGCAATCATGCCTTCCTAGCTGCACCACTGAATAAGTCCTTGCAAGGATCAGCGAAGTCGAAAGACAAACTCCAGTGGGACAGTGAGGCTGAGTTGACATTTAACAAGCTGAAGACTGCCATCGAAGAAGCTACGCTGTTAGCGCACCCAGTTCCGCAGGCACATCTCGCCCTGTTGGTCGACGCATCTGCAACTGCAATCGGTGCTGCACTGCAACAGCAAAAAGACGGGCACTGGCTGCCCTTAGCCTTTTTAAGTAAAAAGCTATCGCCATGTCAGCAGAATTGGTCCACATATGATCGCGAACTGTATGCTACATCTGCTGTTATTAAGAAATTTCGTCACATGTTGGAACGACAGCAGTTCACTCTCATCACAGACCATAAGCCACTAACATATGCTTTCCGCCAGTGTCCTGAGAAGGCATCGCCACGTCAGCTGCGACACCTCCACTATATCGGACAGTTCACCAACAATATTTTCCACGTCGAAGGAGAACTGAATGTGCCAGCCGATGCTCTCTCCAGGATTGAAGCAATCACGGAAGCAGTTGATTTTGAATCTCCCCCCATAGCGCAACAATCTGATAGTGAGCTCCGAGATTTGTTGGCGCAACCATCGGGCCTACAACTTCACCGTATTACTCTGCCACTGTCAACTGTGCTGCTGTATTGTGATGTCGCCACCAACAAACCAAGACCTTATGTGACTCGTGACTTTCGCCAACAGGTAACCGTCTCTTTACATAACTTGTCGCACCCTGGAATACGAGTCACTATCAAAAAGGTGAAGCGAGCTTTTGTCTGGCCACACATGGACAATGGGTGGCCTGTCAACGGAATAAAGTTAGCCGGCACTTTAGGTCACCTATTGGCACATTTATCCTCCAAACCTGAGATTTGGATTGTTTTAGGGAAGAGACCAAACACCGAGGTCATCGGTCTCAACGATTTCTGGAAGGACAGGGAAGGAAGTCGGCCGTGCCCTTTCAAAGGAACCATCCCGGTATTTGCCTGGAGCGATTTAGGGAAATCACGGAAAACCTAAATCAGGATGGCCGGACGCGGGATTGAACCGTCGTCCTCCCGAATGCGAGTCCAGCGTGCTAACCACTGCGCCACCTCTCTCGGTCCAAATCAGAGATTTGATCATGTTGTAATATCTCTTTATATTCGATGAATTATTCTGATACAATTCTACTCTTGAATGACGTTTACTAATTTTCTATCTTCATACTCGCAGAATCCATGCGCAAAGTAGTTTCATACAATAGCTATGCCATGAGCGCATAATTATTCTTTGTAGTACTCTCTCTGGTGGCTGTTAGAAAAAAAGCTTCCGAGATTGTCTTCGTGCCGATTAGCCTGAGCTTGGTTTGAAGAATTGTAATCTGAATATTGAGATTTATGACAAAAAATAACTGAGACGAAATTGTACGATTAAAAGGGAAATATACATATATATTGCTCCCTCAAACAAAAGATGTGTATTTGACATCTGAGAATTAATGATATTCATCGATATATTGCGTAGTTGTTAATCATAAGGGAACTTCCGAAAGACTGGACACGAACCTGCATTTAATAATCGAAGAGCTCCATTACTTCTTCGGAAGGTTAAACTTCATCAAAGCCAAATATCCGCTCGATCTGAGGTTTCCCGACTGATTATACAACGATCCCAAAATTACGAGGCATTTTATTTGTACAGATTAGCAGACTGCTGCAAAGCACGAGCCTCCAGAGAAGAAGAATCATCGCCTGATTTCATTCTAACAAGTAAAATTTCTGAATCATTTTGAGTGACTGAGCTATGACTGTGTTTCATATCATGAATGATTGATTGCTGGAACGAATTGAGAACTACATAATTACATAGATAGGAGGAAAAATTACAATGTCCACGTAGACGTAGTAGAACCTCCCCCAACATCGGAAGAATACACCTACTGCCTTACAGCCATCGATTGTTTTACACGTTGGCCCGAGGTGTTCCCGATCGCCGACATTACCGCCGAAATTGTCGCGACTGCATTCTTCAGGGGATGGATCGCCCTTTTAGTGCCGTTACGAATCACAACAGATCAAGAAGACAGTTTGAGTCGTATTTGTTCAAAGCAGTCTCTATCCTACTGGGTACAAGTGATTTCCCTAAATCACTCCAGGCAAATGCCAGGATGGTTCCTCTGAAAGGGCACGGCCGACTTCCTTCCCAATCCTTCCCTAATCCGATGAGACCGATGACTACGCTGTCTGGTCTCCTTCCCCAAACCAACCAACCAACCTACTGGGTAAAGGCGCATTAGAACTACAGCTTACTACCCGTCAGCAAATGGTTTAATTGAACGCATTCACTGACAATGGAACTGTCTCTTCGTTGTCACGACTCACAGCGGTGGACAGAGACGTTGCCCATTGTCGTCCTGGGTCTCCATGAGTGGCTGAAAGAAGACCTGAACGCCACGACTGCAGAACTTGTTTATGGCCAGCCGATACGACTTCCCGGCGCGTTCTTTGTTAATGTGCCAGACAACGGCACTGACATTTCTGATTTTGTACAAAAGCTGCGTACACAAATCCGGCAACTACGCCCCGTTGCTCAAGGGATCAGCAGACCCGTCGCCCATTTGTGTTTGACGAGCTACGGGATGGCTACGGCATGACGCAGCACGCAATCCGCTGCAGCCACCCTATGACGGACCATATCGTGTCATCAGTAGGGAGGACAAGACAGTCAATGTCGATGTGATGGGTACACCAACCACCGTCTCCGTCGACAGGCTCAAACCAGCTTTCCGCACTCCCCACACTGGTGCGGACGCATCTACACACACTACGGACATGACCGAAGCCCCAGCCACTCCACTGCACGTCACAGTTCAGCCTCAATGGACGTCTGAGGCTACCTCTACTGCACCATCAGCATCCTGTGCACGACCCGTTGTAACCCGGTCCGCACGACATGTCCGTTTCTACACAAAGTACCGTTGACACTAAGAGAGGAGTGGTGAAGTGCAGTGTTACGTGCAGTGTAATGCTATGTGCGAGTGATTCCCATTTGTAATTATTATCTTTGGCGCAGTCTCTGACCTATGTTTTCTTGTTTTATCTTCTATGTTTTTCTCTATGATGGATGTTCTTTGGTGTTATTTTGGTAGTAAAGCAGTTGTATGAGTTCCGGTGTGTTTTTATGTCGCAATTGAGTGAGTACACCTAGTCACGTAACAATGTAAAAGACCCAAGAGGGAATAATAAGAGTGGACGACCAAGAACGAAGTGCTCGGATTAAAGAGGGTGTAAGACAGGGATGTAGTCTTTCGCCCCTATGTTCAATCTGACCATCGAAGAAGGTAAGATGGAAATAAAAGAAAGGTTCAGGAGTGGAATTAAAATTCAGGGTGGAAAGATATCTATGATACGATTCGCTGATGACATTGCTATTCCGACTGAAAGTGACGAAGAATTATAGGATCTGCTGAATGGAATGAACAGTCTAATGAGTACACAGTATGGTTTGAGAGTAAATCGGAGAAAGACGAAGGTAATGAGAAATAGCAGAAATGAGAACAGAGAGAAACATAACATCAAGATTGATGGTCACGAAGTAGATGAGTTAAGGAATTCTGCTACCTAGACAGACAAGTAACCAAACGGCGGACGGAGCAAGGAAGACATCAAAAGCAGACTAGCACTGGCAGAAAGGGCATTCCTGACTAAGAGAAGGGTACTAGTACTAAATATAGTACTTAATTTGAGGAAGAAATTTGTGAGAATGTTCGTTTGGAGCACAGCATTGTGTGGTAATGAAACATGGACTATAGAAAAATCGGAGCAGAAGAGAATCGAAGCATTGACAGTGTTAAAAATCACGTCGACTGGTAGGTAATCAATGAGGAGGCTCTACGCAGAATCGGAAAGGAAAAGAATATGTGGGAAACATTGACAAGGAGAAGGGACAGGATGGTAGGACATGTGTTAAGACATCAGGGATTTATTCCATGGTACTAGAGGTAGAGGGGAAAAACTGTAGAGGAAGGTAGAAATAGGAATACATCGAGGAAATAAGTGAGGACTAAGGTTGCAAGTGCTACTCTGAGATGAAGAGGTTGACATAGGAGAGGAATTCGTGGTGGGCCCCACTAAACCAGTCAGAAGACTGATGACTTAGGCATTCGGCAAGTGCAGTAGCGCGGACAAAACGACATGGAAGACAACGTACTGGAACTAGGACCTTGTGCTGTCTTCTGTCGCTAGATGAGTCTACTGATCTATCGAGTACAACGTCTCACGTTCATGGTCTCAATTTAGATTTTCAGATAATTTGAGGGTTGGCATGTGTCTGTAAAATGCACAGATCAACTACAGCAAAAGACACAATTATGGAAGTATTGAAAATTTTGTAAGACTGTAATCTTCAATGGAACCAGTGTTGAAGTGTTACAGTTGATAGGGGAAAAATCATAGCTGGAATGAGAAAGGGTCTGGAGGGCAGATCACGGCTCAGTTGAAAGATTCTTAAATTTCGGATGTTCTTATACTGTAACAAACACCAGCATGCACTCTGCGGGAAGACTTACATTTTTTGTGTATTGAAACCAGTCGTTTCTGCTGTGAACTTTATTCGAGAACATGTATTCAGCCATCGCCAGTTCCAGGCTTTTCTTGAAGAAACTGAATCTGAATTCTGTGGCTTGCCTTATCAAACAGCAGAGAGATGGCTCAGCTGCGTTAAAGTTCTGTTTCGTGTTACAGGCTCAGAGACGAAAGAGATAGAGCTGATCCATAGCTGTCGGATCCTACCTGGCTATCAAAATTGCCAGTTTTGGTCGACATCACGTCACACAAGAACGAACTTCGCTTGAAATTTCAGGGAAAGGATAACCTCGTTTGTGATCTCCACAGTATCTTCAAGGGATTTCGGTGAAAGCTGTCATTATTTTAAGCACATCTGGAAGCAGATATCTTTTGTTACTTTCAGTATTTCAAAGATTTTTGTGCTACAATCATCAAATATGTCATCCCTGATTTCGTTACTCTAAGACTCATTTTTTCAGAGAGACTTTTCCTTTTTGACGAATTTGAGAGTGATGTTCTTGTTCCAGAATCTGATTGATTGTAACCTTGAAGATGGGCCATCTACAGTCGGAGCCCATTGATTTGCGTACAAATGACTTGACGAGAGAAAATACGAAGTAGGAAAACTTGAATTTGCCGCAGCTTACCAGATGATGAGTTTCAGAAAGCGAAGAAATTTGCCGCTGGTATGGCACTAGTATTTGGAACAACGTACATCTGTGAGGAAACATTTTCAGAAAAGAAATACGTGAAGCCAGGCCATTCAATGACATTGTAAACAACTCTCTTGTTGGATGTAACAGCACCAAATCAAACACTGATGATATCTTGGAAGCCAAACATCAGTTTGACTAATCTCATCAACGTTTCTTTGCTTTTAATTTGTGAGTTTATGATATGCGCCTACTATGTCTTATAAAACTATACTTTTGCCAGCGTCGCTTTCTTTGATAACATCTGTAGTAAATATGTGTTGATTGCCCTTGTTTTTTTGTGCGCTTCGTGCTGCTCTCCCGTGATTAACACGGAATGCTGACTTTGGTTTTAGTATTTTTTCCAGAACTTTCGTCCTGGATGTCAAGTTTTCTAGAGAATTATGATTCGGCCTCCGTTAGTCATTTTGTCAGTTATCCGGCCAGCTCTGAAAAAATGTTTGATGACCTCTGGAACAGCGCATCAGAATTCAGGGAGGCAAGCGGCAGCCATCTTCGACGATTGTCACGCAAAGTGAAGAGGCGTGCCCGCAGGAGACGTTAGTGTGCTTAGTGGGTGAAAGTGAGTTCCTACAGAGGTGTGTAAGCAAGGCATCTTGAATGTTCTGGATGCTTAGGATAGGAATGCTTCGGTCGAAATGAGAAACTAGGATGCAGTGGGATGGACTCTTCCTTGGCCATGAAGATTTGGAGAAACAAAATAGTCCTTCCTTAAAAAGCGACTTTGTAATAGAGTTGTTTTGAAATTATTACTAGAAATGCTCAGAGTGAGTATAAGCGCGGGTTACTTGTGTCGTTCAGAAAAGTAGCTTAACTGTGAGTATTAGGAAAAGTGAGGTGTCTGCCGTCACTGTCTGCTGATATTTTCGGGGCTGATAGTTAAGACTGTCGGCTGGGGTCAGACAACATAGATGGCAGCAGCTCAATTTCAGCGGTGCATTAAGCTTTATTGTCACTTCATCTGATGTTTGTAAGGCATATACACCTACAGTCGCATACGGAGTGATGATCTGTCTCACATTTGTACTAGAAAGCAGCGCTACGATTTTTATATTACTTCCTACCTACTCAGATTTGTGGCAGATAGTAGCAGTCGACCTTCTGGTCGTGACTGAATGTGGAAATTTAGTAGCAGTGGAGAATCTAGTGGGTCATGGTGCTAAAATGTTAACAGAAGCATCCTCGTGTTTTCTCTGTCCCATGTGGCAACATTACTTGTTCGAATCCTACTGGGATTGCTAGTTCGTTGGAAAGACGATTATTTAGAATTGATGGGTTCTGTGAGGGCTTTCTAAATTCATATGCAATGCACTGTTACGTTTGATTTGGAATTGTTATTGATGTACACTTACTTAGTTGGAGAATTCGCGGCCTCGGGTGTATAGTCTCTTGTTGCAGAATCGCTGGTATGGTCGGAGCTGTGGAAATTATCAGGCGCGTCACTGCAGCGCTAGATCGCTCGGTTATTACTCTCCTTCCAGCTGCAGAAAGCTCTCTTCCACAGAGGGACCTTGCATACTTTTGCACTTTCCACCTCTCTGTTGAAAACTGATGCATAAACAGTAATAGGAAAGGTGAAACAGGTCACACAGCCTTTACGTATACGCTAGCTGTGAAATTTTCGACACCTGGTACTACTGCACCTAATCACTTGATTCTCGGAGGATTTGCAGAAGAGCTTTTGCAGCAGTAAGCGACTGAGACTGCAAAAGGTACTGTGTGTTATGTGATCTTTTCTGATATTACGCTCACCTAATCCGTCAAACGAAGCGGTAGCACGAAATCAAGTAGCAGTAAGCCTCGGCATAGGGAGCAATATGTTCAGTTTACACGCATTGCGTATCACATAGCGCGTTTTGGTGGCGATATGCATTTAGATGACTTTAGCAGATAGTAGAACACACTCTCCGGCTTTGGATCGACGCTAGAGCGAGATACTGTTATGAAATTTCTCGCTGCGACCGTTATGTGCTGTGTACTGCCGTCTACTTGGAAAAGAGGCATTAGTGTCACTATCTCGGATGTCGTTGTTCAGACCATAAAAATGCTTTGTACAACAATAGCAGCTTAAAGCTAGGTGTCATTTCATTAAAAATATTTATTTCCGCCAAATAATTCAATTTGCTATGAAATTAATACCTCCTTGCTTGCTAAATGGAACTGTGGTGACGGCAACATGTTAGTAAACTTTGGGTTTTGACTTGTGCGCTACAGAAAGGCAGCACTTTGCCACATCCGAAGTCAGAGATATTATTTTATGAAAAAAAACACTGTATTTCAGGTTTATAAATTGTCATGATCAATCATATAAAACGATCTTCGGATTTAACACTACAATACTGGTATGCTGATACCACCTACGTCAGCTGATGTGTGTCATTACTAATATACTTTAGTGTTAAATCTGGACATGGCTCAGTTCGTGTGAAGTTGGTCCTAACAGAAAAACAACGAGATTTAGAGTGTTTTGTTCCTTAAATCATCGCTACATCAAAGTAGACAAAATCCTCTATTTCTCTTATGTCGAGGTTATTATTGGAAGGTATTATCATTATTTTATCGTTGGTAAGTGTTGCAGTCCCTTGTTCATAGTTATGAATGTAGACTGTTTTTATTTGCTG
This sequence comes from Schistocerca nitens, assembly GCF_023898315.1. Taxonomy (NCBI): domain Eukaryota; kingdom Metazoa; phylum Arthropoda; class Insecta; order Orthoptera; family Acrididae; genus Schistocerca; species Schistocerca nitens. The sequence goes on along the minus strand of NC_064614.1, from coordinate 696,806,443 downwards.
ATGTTGTTTTATTATATACAGACAGATCTTATGGTGGAACCGGAAGATTCGAAATCTATTCCTAAATAAAAATTTCTCCTGCTTGCATATTGTGATTAACCACAATGTCACTTCTTTCATGCTTTTGAATTAGAACATGCCTGTCTGAGTAACTAATGAAGGTTATTTATGGAAGGTTCGTGCTAAACATGAGACAAATGTAAAAAACTGCTGCAAATTTCGTTTTAGCTCACTCACATCTGCAGAATCAATGTGGAAAAGTTGTAGATATTAATATGAACAACGTGGTACAACATTTCAATAACAGTTGTACATCCAAAATCCACTATGGTTGTCTGTTATTATCCCTTTTGTCGTAGTCTATGTAGGTATTTTAAAACTTCTAATGTACTGTACCTATGTGCAGTTTGTAGCTTTTTTGGTCTGTCTAAATCTACGAATTTACAAATTTCCAGAAACATAAATGTAGGTGTAATTTTAGTTTGAACACGCTTGATAAGTGTCACAAACTACCGAGTATATCCACAGACACTACATTTAAGCACAACGAGGTAACGAGTAGGCAGGAAATTCTCAAATGCTGAACGGTGCTCTACAAGGAAACAAGTATATTGACATAGACAGTACTCGTTAGAGGAATCCCTGTCAGAAATACAGGGTGAGGATCATTGAACTACACGAAATAAAATCGTTCTGAAGGGTTGGCGTTAGGACGCCCAAACTGCACGGTTCGCCGCAGGGCATGATGGGAATTAGTATGCACACGGTGTGATTTAGATTAGCGACGAAGCCCACTTCATTTGTATGGGTTCGTCAATAAGCAAAAGTGGTGCATTTGAGGGACTGAGAATACGCATTTCGTGATGGAGAAGTCTCTTTACCCTCAACAGGTGACTGTTTGGTGTGCAACGTCCAGTCACGGAATAATCGTTGCGATATTCCTTGATGGCACGTTGACCACCGGACGGTACGTGAAGGTTTTGGAAGATGATTTCATCCCTGTTATCTAAAGTGACCCTGATTTCGACAAGATATGGTTCATGCCATCGAAGCAGGAGAGTGTTTGACGTCCTAGAGGATCACTTTGGAGACCGCATTCTCGCCCTGGGGTACCCAGAGGCCACCGGCATGCGCCTCGATTGGCCGCCATATTCTCAGGATCTGAACACATGCAACTCCTTTTTGTGGGGCTATATTAAAGGTAACAGCAATATCCCCAAATTCATTGCTGAGCTGAAAACATCCATACAGGAGGTTATCGACAGCATCGATGTTCCGACACTTCGGGGGGACATGCCGAGCTTCGCTATTCGTCTGCGCCACGTCATCGCCAATGGTGGCAGGCGTATTGGACATGTCATAACCCAAATCTGAATATCTTTAGTGACGTTTACACGTTGAATAAAATATGTGCAGGCCATATTTAGTAACTAATTTACGTTTCTTTCCATGTAGTCCAAAAATTGTCATCTTGTATATATTAAAATAAATCTGTATATGATAGAATACAGCGTAACAGAATGCATAAGCAAACCATTATATTGGAGATAGAAATGTCAGTATGTTTCTAACCTATGTGAATGCAAATAATATAATTTAGTTTTAAGGTCTGGGCCACCGGCCAGTGAAAATATCCTAGTGAGTTGCAAATTATGACCAATCGTGAGATCTAATATCTCCTAGTGGTGTTAAATACACGTAAGAGAAGTTTTTAAAAGGAGCAGATGCTAACAGGAATCATTCTTGCGACGATAGGGAATCAAATAGGGAAATCTACAGGCAGAAGCGACTACAACAAAGAGAAGATTGTAATGGCTGTCGCCTGGGAAGGAGGATCTGTTCACATACTACTATCATTGGCATCTATGATAAGTAACGTGAAACCACGAGTAAGCAACACGGTGTTGGACTTCCATGCCTCATCACAGAACATATAATCAGTAGGCCTGCCGCTAAGTACAGTTAGAAATAGCGCGCGCAAAATGCCGTGGCCGCTAGATGCGCATTCAGCTGCGGAAGCGGGTTGAGAGCGGCAGTAATGTGTGTGTGTGTGTGTGTGTGTAGGGGGGGGGGGGGAAGGTCACTCATAGCGCTGTAGAGGAAATGCTGAGCGATGGAGAAGAAGTGCCGTTCTAAACTGAAGCCTACGCTCACTCTTTTAGTAAATATTAAGAGGGGCCCCTCCACATGCACACTTACATGGTGACCATTCATAAAGAACTACTGTCACCTCTGCTAAAAGGAACTCCGCCGAAAATGCAGAGAACCATTTGCCACTTTCAGAGAACCGTCATGAGTGGCGAATTTTGAGCAAAACCTACACATTTCTCTGGTTACCATGTCAAAATTTCCTTCTTTTGCGAAAACACATTGGAGTTTACACTGTCTCACCTCACTACCGTATTGTACAGACACAACCGCGAGAGAATTCTGAAACAGCGGTTTATTAATTTTATTAAGTGAGGAACTGAGGAAAAGTAAGGGCAGTAGGTTATGAAACAGCACATCCTACGCAAAAAAAGTCTAATTTCTTCACATATGTTGTTACGAAACCACCAGGTATCAGTGGCCGTTAAAAATTACATTCTTCCACCAAAAGAGTCTATAGTTATTGGAATAACACAGTAGATAATGAAGTTTTACATAATAACGATATGGTAAAATATTCGCCTCTTTGCTTGTTACTATTTGCCAAAATCGCTAATGAGTATACTAAATCAGATCAGTTTTGTCGAGATAGGTAGCAGATAGATACCTCTACCCAGGTGTAAATAAAAATTCAATATGTTCACTAAATTTCTTATGCAACAACTTATTATAAAATACGCACCAACATCACAGTGACATCTATTTTTCATTGCACACTTTTCCAAGTAGTGTCTTACTTCCAAGTAAATATCACAATAACTAAGACCACCTGACACATAAAGTTATAAGTAATGAAAAAATGAAGTTTTCGTACCGAATAGTTTCTGTAAAATGTTTTGAGAAAGATTGTAGGGTGCTTGCCTCGACTCTGTCATCACTTACTGGCCGAAAGGCGGAAAACGCTTATCGGCCTCCTCTTCTGAGCAAACGTATGAACTCGTCCAGCGGTTTGGACGAAAACTGGTCACTGTGCATCGGTCACCATACCCTGCTTGATCTGTACACAGCGATCTAGGTCTGGTGACAGAGTGCATGATTGGTTTTGGGGAGCACACATTTCAACTCACATTACTGAACACAGGATCATCAAGACTGGATCACAGCTCTACTGAAACTTGCCATCTCGTCAGCCCACATTAGTTGTTACACGAGGTCCATGGCCGCATGGCCGTGTCTGTGCGAAAAGTTACTTCAATAAGTACCAATCTTGAACGCAGAACGGTGGTGTCTTTGATAGTACCCTACGACAAAATACTAGCTTTTCACTACGTGAATGTTATTGCGACCATCTACATTTCTTATAGTCTTTCCCACCTGTGACGGCATCTTTCAACAGAATATGAGTCCGTAATTTACGCAACTAGAACGACCTGAGCGCCGACACAGGGTGCCACGTACCTACAGAAACCTACTAAATACTTTTAAAATTTGTATCACGCAAAATAACTCCTATATTATGTGATTCTCCAATTTCTCCCGGCGTATTTCTTGCTCAAACAGTCGACGGTTGTACTGCCGGTCCATAGTGTCCAACGAGCACAATATTTCGGCGATCAGACATGTCACCATCGTCAGGTGCGCTGACGAACTGAGTTCCTGAGGGTTGGCTGCCATCTTAAATCCCCTCCCCTCGCGAGGCGTTTCCTGCGCGGTCCGCGCCCGTGTGTCAGCGGTCGGTGAGACGCTGGCGTCGGCGTCTGTGGTGGCGTCGGTACAATTGCCTCGTCCACCCTAGTCGCCTAGTCGCCCGTTCGTTTCCTTTGCTGAGCATCTTTTTAATTAGACTCAATGCTGGTTCCAATGCCCTGCTGAGGTTGTAGCCGCAATCTCTGTTGATGAGTCCGAGCATTACTGGGAAGTGTCAAAGACCATCTCGGTTTGCGAAGGCCGGCATATACCAGATTCCGTGTCAATGTGGGAAGACTTATATTGGACAGAAAGTGCGCACCATCGAACATCGTTGCCGAGAACATCAGAGGCACACTCGACTTGTGTACCCCAACAAGTCGGCGGTCGCAGAGCACTGTTTGTCCGAAAATCACGAAATGGACTACCAACATACCTGGGTCTTGGCACAGACATCTAAATACTGGGACAGCGTCGTTAGAGAGGCTATCGAAGCCGGCCGCTGGTGGCCGAGCGGTTCTGGCGCTACAGTCTGGAACCGCGCGACCACTACGGTCGCAGGTTCGAATCCTGCCTCGGGCATGGATGTGTGTGTTGTCCTTAGGTTAGTTAGGTTTAAGTAGTTCTAAGTTCTAGGGGACTTATGACCACAGCAGTTGAGTCCCATAGTGCTCAGAGCCATTTATAGGCTATCGAAACTCGTATCAGGGACGGACTCATCATCCGAGATTGCGACTACAACCTCAGCAGGGCATGGGAACCAGCAATGAGTCTAATTAAAAAGACGCTCAGCAAAGGAAACGAACGAGAGACTAGGGCTTACGATGCAATCACACCGACGCCACCACAGATGCCGACGCCAGCGTCTCACCGACCGCTGACGCGCGGGCACGGACCGCAGAGAGAACGCCTCGCGAGAGTAGGCGATTTAAGACGGCCGCCCACCCTAAGGAGCGCAGTTCGTCAGCACACCTGACGATAGCGACATGTCTGATCGCCGAAATATTGTGCCCGTGGGACAATTTGGACTGGCAGTACACCCGTGGACTGTTCGAACTCGTATATTGCTTGTCAAACATGTTTAAGCAGGAGGTCATAATGTTTCGGCTCTTGGGTGTATGTTCTTCTCCGTTGGACTTGATTTAACTAATGTGAACACAAAGGAAGGTGTGTAATTCACAGTGTTTGGTTATAAGAGTGCAGCCTCTTGCTTTCTTAAATTGTTTAGATGATGGTGTTATGACTTTCGGAGGATCTGGTAGCTGCTAACGGATTGTTCTATGTGACATTCATTCAGAGTGGCAGTGATTGTTCATAGGCGTTTTCCAGATGACGATTTTCTTCCTCACCTCACTGTAAATGTAAAAACTAGACTCCGCCAGAACAGGCCATGAATGTTGTAAGTAGGCTGTTTATGTTTTCTTATTGGCAACGTTACGTAGCGCTGTTTATGAAAATCACTGGCTGTGCTGTGTGCAGTCTGTGGCTAGTTTGCATTGTTGTCTGCCATTGTAGCGTTGGGCAGCGGCAGCTGGATGCGAACAGCGCGTAGCGTTGCGCAGTTGAAGGTGAGCCGCCATCAGTGGTGGATGTGGGGAGAGAGATGGCGGAGTTTTGAAATTTGTAACACTGCATGTCATGAGCTGCTATAAACATCAACACTATTAAGGTAAATACTAAAATCTTTCATTTCCTAACTATACCTATCAGTAGTTAGTGCCTTCCGTAGTTTGAATCTTTTATTTAGCTGGCAGTAGTGGCGCTCGCTGTTTTGCAGTAGTTCGAGTAACGAAGATTTTTGGTGAGGTAAGTGATTTGTGAAAGGTATAGGTTAATGTTAGTCAGGGCCATTCTTTTGTAGGGATTTTTGAAAGTCAGATTGCGTTGCGCTAAAAATATTGTGTGTCAGGTTAAGCACAGTCCCGTATAATTGTTCAAAGGGGACGTTTCATAATGTCCAATGGTACCGGCAGGTCGCCACATCATCCTCAGCGCACAGGCGTCTCTGGATGCTGATATGGAAGGGTACGTGGTCAGCACACCGCTCTCCAGGCAGTATGTCAGTTTACAAGACCGGAGCCGCTATTTCTCTGTCAAGTTGCTACTCAGTTTGCGTCACAAGGACTGAGTGCACCCCGCTTACCAATAGCGCTCGACAGACCGGATAATACCCCATCCGAGTGCTAGCCCAGCCCGACAATGCTTAACGTCGGTGATCTGACAGGAACCGGTGTTACCACTGTGGCAAGGCCACTGACTCCCTGTAAATGTACGAGATCGATTTCGTGAGGAGGAGTACTTGACACCTCCTCTAAGATCCAAACAATCGCTGGATTCTAATGCCGGACAGTTATTTTCATATTAGAAAAACAATGCAAAGCCCTTTGCGTTTCTCCATAATATTTCAATGAGTTGAAAAAATGTCTGTGTTGAGAAATGACCTAGATCTTCATTGATCTTTGTTTGATAAGTATGTGGATTGATCCTCAGAATGATTGTGGTTGTTTTAAATTACAGTGCTGGTCCAAAAAACGTATAGGTCGATGTCCTTATTCTTCTAGATTATTAAATTTAACTGTAAGAATTTACGTAAGCCAAAAATGAAGTAAAAAGACTTATAAGCAAGAATACGTGGGTTCAATTGTTGCCTGAGTGTCACAGAGTATTGCAAACGTTTCGTATTGCAAACGTTTCACAGTGAGTGATAGCAGTGTGATCACAGAGAAACCTAATTTTGTACTTTCGTTGCCTCCTTCAACAAGGGAACATCATAGCCTATTACCTCCCTCATTTACATGGATGATAATGATCGTTCCACACGCAATCAGTGTACTGCATTTCTTATTGGATATTACACTCTGTAACGCTTTTGTACAATATCGACTGCGTCCATAGAACGTAATTTCCTTGTCTTCTTAGGCTTAATGCGACATTTGTGTCACCGTGTTCTTCAGTTAAGCATCCATGTAAATGTTAAATCATATTTCCTGTCAATCTATCTCACTGAAATTAATATGTGCGGGTAATTTTCATATCTATGTTCTATTTAAATGCTGATATGTTAAAATTTTGTAGAACTGGTTCGTGCATAGAGAACGTAGGTTTTTACTTACGTAAAACTTGGAGGTAAGTTCTTCCGTTACGAAACCCTCATGGTGAGAATACATAAGATGGATCTGACGATATAACCGGAAAGAGTCTTTATGGCACAATCTGGCGCTGGCCAACATGAAAACTATTCACACTTTGTCTACTGAATGACGCTAGGCGAGTAGCAAGATTCATCTAATAATGCCTCTAATGTAGCAGATAACTGGCTAATTATTCATGGCATTTGATTGGTTCTCAATCACGAAAATCCTGCGCCAAGAAGATAATTTTCAGAGGCTTTATACATCATGAGCTATGAGTACGTTTGACATCTTTACTTTAGCCTCGGGAGATTTTCACAGCCACCAACTGGAGCTCCAGTAACAGTTTACTATTGTATTTACTTTCATGGACCTGATATTTGCTTTATTGTTTTTAGTTCAACTTAGTGCTGAAAATCTAGGATTACTCCTTTGTCGTGTTACCTAGATACTGTTCTCTTCCTAGTGATGCAATATATCTAAGTATACCGTTTCATTGAACTCCAGAGTATTTATTGGCTTAACAGATCTTATTATTTTTTGTGGAGGAATTAATATAAGAAGACACTCCTCGGTTGCAGAAAGCTCTTTATTCGCTCAACACATTGGAATGAAGTTTGTGAGTTAGTAATTTTCTTAAGAGTTCAGTTAGTTTTGTTTCTGAAAAACTCCACGTAAGCTTGCGTAGGTGAACATTTCAAGATTTGGAATAGTGGAAATGCAAGGAAAAGAATAATAACTTTACTTATATTTCATACTTACCAAACGTTTAATGGAATAACAAAGGCAGGTGAACAAAACAGTCATCATTAGTGGTTATTGGCCATTGCGGTTAAGAGCCAAAATAATGAATACCTGCTCCACAGATCTGTGAAAGTGTTTATACTCTTGTATTTGTTTTTAAAAGTGTTTTCACATTGGGTGTTGCTAAAAGTGTTCAGTCTCTAACTCAATCAACCCATACAATAGTTTCTGGGTCCCCACGCTAAATATTGAACCAGTATTACAATCATTATTACCTAAAAGTTCTTATGAAGTGCAGCAATCTTTTTTGTCGCTTTTATGTGATTTAAAGAGTAAGTGGCTGGAACTACTCAGAATATGACAGATTCAGAAACCACTTGTTTCATTTCTTCTCTATTTAATGCAAAGAAGTAAATATACCCTAAGAAAACATATAGTAATCAAATCAGCAAATATAGCTCTTTAATGATAATTTATGCATCAGTTTGAAGTTTACATCTGCGTAGCTCATGACAAATTGCTGTTCTAAGGCTTTATACATTGTGCTACTGTTTCTTGTTCTATTTGTAAAACGTTGTTTAGTACCAAGCACAATCATACACAATAATTCTTGATACCACTTTGCCTAATTAGGCTGGTGACCGTTTTTCTTACCTTTAATTACAGGGTATTTTATAACTATCAGAACCTTGGTTCTTTTCACACTAGTGCAGCTGCACTCCCTACGAAATCGCAATCTTTTGGAAAGCGAAACACTGTTCATACTTTAACAATTAGTACATGATCACGGTAGTTTTTAATTCAGAGTTCGCACAGCGCTGTCAAAGGTTTTAATATTGTCTAAAGCGTAATAGCGCTACCAACATACAAACACATAAACAGGCTACTTACAGGGTATTTTTCATTCCAATAGCAGCAGCCGCCAACTGCCTGAGACGACGTAAACATACCGTAGTTCAGCGTGGAACTGACCTGACGGACAAGATCTGTGATAAATTTGTGGTGGCAGTAAACTCCACGTGTGTGCACTGTGCAGGAAAATGGACAGTCGGAAAACACTGGAAAATGATCAAAAGAAGAACAAATAAATAGAAAAGGGCAAGAGAGTACTGCTCCAATATAATCATAAAATGAAATACAATGGGAGCAGTATCGTGACCCAACCAGCAAGTTTCGGGGTCACAGTAATTAAGAGGTCAAGCGAAATAAAGGATTCATAAAAAACCGTTATAAACAGTGACGGTGGTTTCAGTTGAAATAACGCTTGGCATGCTGCAATCAATTTTGTAAACCCTTGCCGGCCGCAACATCGACCGGTCTTGGCAAACGTTGTGAAAATTTGCGTTTCACTGAATGACGTAACAGTGCCTGAAGAAGACAGGTGAGTCGGTCGTCGAAATATTGCGCATAAAAGGGAAAGAACCACTCGGCAGAACACCCGGAAGCACACCATTAATCAACCGTGCCGAGATATCCTGAGAGAACACGTAATAATGATAGTAATGTAAACAATAATAAGACGGAGCCTCTTGCATGTTCTGTTAGGTTTATAATATGTGGCTGGAGTAACAGACCGCATAGGCAAAATTTTAGAAGAATGGTGTAAGGACTACACTTTTAGTTAGCACGAAGTGACTTCTGCAACACGCAGGCCGGTCCGAAATTCCTGTAACACCCCTCTTTTTTGTCATCATCTATTTATTTATTTCGAACATGTGACAGCAAATGTGTGGCGAACGTTGATACTTTACGTTCCAGCTGGTTCAGTGATCCAGCACATCAGTAGGGGCACCATCATTGTCGCGGCACAAAATGATGTGGCGCCAGGTCCTGTGTGAAATTCTCCGAAGCAAAGGCAATGTGATTTCCCCGAATACGTCCCTAACAGCTCGCTTCAATTCGTCGATTGTGTGGTATCGCTATTTTGCGACAGGCTGCTTAATTATTTCCGACAGGAAACTGTCGCATGATGTCACATCTGGACTTCTCGGTGGCCACTCGATCGGCGCTGGAAGATGCACCAATCCTCTTTTCCTCTCTGCTGGGTTAACACTTCATCCAAGAATTCTCGAACACGAAGAGCGTAGTGGGCAGGAGCTCCACCTTTTTGAAGTCACCTGTCACCAAGGCTGTTCCGTCTGTGAAGCTCTGAAATAAACCATTCACACAACATTTGCAAGTAAGAATGTTAATTCACTGCATCGTCAAGCCAATACAGTCCTACGAGGTGCCTACTGGACATTGCAGCTCTGATTATGCAATATGGGGATTATTCTCTAGTTTTTCACAATACTATAGGTTTTCCTTGCTCCAAAGAAAACTCCCTATTCAGACAAGACCGATGAACTGCACATTCGTCTGAGAAGAAAACTTTGCCCCACTGTGGAAACTTCACAATACCATCGATTAATCTTCATCATCCAACTCTTTTAAGAATGTTGGCCTAAAAAATTTTAATTCTAGGTCTTTTATCGTGTGTGTCAATATAGTGGTGTTGGGAATTCTAAGTTGAGCAGATCTTTTCCCCAATTATTTTGTTGGAGATCTAGACAGATAATCCGCTACTGTTGCACATTTTTGCTGTCGTGTTAACATCCAACCTGTCCTCTTTCCCTCTAAAATGTATTCAGTTCTCAAGAGCTTCTGTTGCTATCCCAGTATCGTTCGCTTTAATGGTGCTTCTTTATGGAATCGTTCCGCAGAATCCCGCATCTCTTATTGTTTCCCCGGTGTGTGGTTCACCGAGAGACCAAGCACTTACCAGAACACTTCTTCTACACTGTGAATGCTTGTGTCCGCCATATGAAAAGAAAGAAAGAAAAACATGGAGTATAAATACATGCCACTACCAAAAAAGAGGGGTAACAGTACTTTAGGACCTTATGGTACAACAAACGTGCCTGACCGCCTCGGCAAGCGGGAGTATTTGAAAAACGATGTGATTGAATCGGTGAAACTGGAAGAAAAATAGAAGATTGTGTTAAAAAGCACAACCTCCACTTTGTTTAAGATTGAGTGTAAAGTCAGTGGTATCAGAGCACCAAGAAGAATACGAGCGCTTTATAGATTTTAAGAACCTACGGTTGATAGCCATAAAGTAATAATTATAGAAGGAAAATGCACATAGCAGTCAAATGTCGAAGAATTCGTACACTTTCCGTAGAGATGGCAGCTACAGATTTCCGTCTTTGTGCCTACCCGCTATCACGGAAGTAAACACCCAACCACAGCTACGAGGAAACTACCGAGACGGCACAACAATAATAATACTTGAACATTTCTGACACTGTCTAAAGAAGCGGACATTGATGGCAATGTTGAGCCTGTACTAAATTTAAGAAATTTAATCGCAATTGCAGAATCTTTCTGACATTAACAGCACTAGGCATGAAGATATTACCTACTGGTGACACATGATAATTCGTGCCAGTCCGGGACTCGAACCCGGATTTCCTGCTTGTTGTAAGCGGTCGCCTTAGCAATTACGGCTCTCCAAGGGCGCTTGCAGGACCGACTCCAAATTCCCACATTCATACCGTCAACGACCCTAACACCCCCAATCACTCCGATTCCCGTCACAATATTTCAAGGAGACAGACGTATTCAACGTTAGTATTTCGATCGGCATTTTGGTCGTCGACACTTGTGGTATTTCCTTCTAAAACTGTCTGAAGAAAAAAACAATTTTTAAGAGTAAATGTAAAATCAGCGTTAGCAGAGCGTGATAGACATAAACCAGTATTTATAGATGGAAAATACGTTTGTCTTCCTGAAACGCTGTGGCAGGAATCCAAGTCAAGTTGAGATCGATGGGGTCGTAGGCAATATGACATATGGGAGTTTGGGTCGATCTTGGGAACCTGCTCGGATAGCACCTACTTGGGAAGCAAGCGTGACGAATGCGTTTCAGGTAACGGCCTTGGGATGCTAGTGTGTACCGAAATCGGTAGCAGGATTGCTGACACAAACACATACTTTTTCGGTGTTGTAGTGGTCGGTATTCCACCGTCAATATGAGGAGAACATGCAAAGCTGCTAAGGTGACCGCTCACGACAAGCGGGAAATAGGGTTCGGGGTTCCGGTGCAGCACAAGATTCCATGTGTCACCTGCAGGCATTATCTTCATCCCTAATGCAGCTAACGTTGGGAAGATTCCCACTCTATCAGTGTCTGATTTTAGTCTTTACTCAACGACAAAACCTACCAATAGGAGCCCGTCAATTTTCATCCAGTAATTCCACTTGTTCTCGAAAGCGCACGAAGAAGGTCTTCTGTAATTGAACGTGACAATGTCTTTCAGTATCCAACCATTCAGAGACATCGGATGAATCCTATGGTCCAACGATAGGGATCGAAACGTCGATCATTGAAGACGTTTGAATATGTTATTACAAAACGATTCCGATTTTATGATCAATGACAACGTTAGAAAACGCCTGTAGACTTGTGTACAATGAGCTGACAAATCTCGTGGGATACGTACTACCATTCATGTCGGGACCCCTTTTGCCCGGCGTAGCGCAAGTCGACGTAGCATGGACTCTACGAAACGTTGAAAGTCCCCTGCAAAAATAGTGACCCTTGCTGGTCTATAGCCGTCCATTATTGCGAAAGTGTTGTCGATGGGGGATTTTGTGCACGAAGTGAGCATTCAGTAACGTCCCACAGATGTTCCGTGGGTGGTAATTCGTTAGAACTGTCCAAAATGTTCTCCAGACCACCCCAACTGTAGCCCGGTGGTATAACATCGTTCTTTGGGAAATGAAGCTCAAGAGTGGCTGCAAACAATGTCCAAATAACCAAACATAAATGTTTCTGCTGAATAATCGATTCAGTTGGGCCAGAGGACTCAGTTCATTCCATGTAAACACAGAACACACCATTATGGAGGCGCCATCAGCTTGCACAGTGCTTTGTTGACAACTTGGGTCCACGGCTTCCCTCTCGAACCCTTCCGTCAGCTCTTATCAACTGAAATCGGGACTCATCTGACCAGGCCACAAATTTCAATCGTCTAGGATCCAACCGATATGGTCAAGAGCCCAGGAGACGCGCTGCTGCTATAGTGCATGAATGCCAAATTTCGCCGCACTGCCATGACGGGTACGCCTTTGCCGTACGCCCCACATCGATATTGGGGGCTATGTCACGCAGACTTCAGTCACCGCAGAGTATGTCGCAGTCTGTTGTAAAAGAATCGAGGCATGCGTCAGCTGTGTCCACATGACTGGGAAGAGGGATATCGGGCGGCTGGTTAGTCTTCGCAGGGGAGACCGGGTTCCGCCGCTAATTGCGCCGTGTCGGGCGGCCGCGGCGTTTGAAAGTGAGATGAGGGGCGGCTCGCCGGCTCGGCTCACGTGTTGCGCCACGCACGCCGCTGATTTATACGGCGGCAGGCGGCAGGCGGCAGGCGGCGCAGCAAAAAGCGAATCAGCAGCCGGGTCGGCCATTCAGCGAGCACGCGCCAGGGACTCCAGTAGCCCCAGAGGGGCCTCGTCTGGGCGAGCGCGCTGCCTCCGCTGTCGGCCGGTTTGCCTACATCGCTGAAAGGCAGTCGTGCCTACGAGAAGCGTAAAAAGAACGACGACCCGAATGCACGCTATTACTGCGTACAAGTAGTGTATGGGTTCTCTGCGTAAGAGCGAAAGGTGATTTTATAAAAGGAACGATTTAAGTTTAATCAAAGCAGACCTCCATCCGACCAACAATTCATGTTCACATTCTTCTCTGAATAACAGAATGCGTCAAGTTTCGGATCAATCACGGGAGCGCAACCATCTGTTACGTTAGTGACTTAAAAATGTCTCTTCTTACCAGGTGTACCGGAATGAAATGAGCGTCTTTTTGTGAAAATGAAACACTAATTTTTAATTGAAAAATAAAAACATTTTATTCAAAGTACTGGCCATTGCTTTCTACACATTTTGACCACCTTTCTGGCAGTTTGTGGACACCACACCAATAGAAATGTTCGTCTTTTGAAGCAAACCAATCAGACACCCAATTTTCAACTTCTTCGTAGGAATCGGAGTGTTCCTCAGCCAATCCGTGTCCCATTGATGAAAACAAATGGTAGTCGGAAGGGCGAAGTCTGGTGAATACGGCGGGTGGGGTAGCAGCTCCCAGCCAAGTGTTTTGATTGTATCCTGAACCAGTTTTGCTTTGTGTGAAGGTCCATTGTCGTGTAAAAAAAACTTTGCCATGTCTTCTGGCCCATTTGGTCTTTTTTCGATCAACGCATAGTTCAAATTGATCATTTGTTGTCTGTAGCGATTAGTATTCACAGTTTCACCGGGTTTTAGAAGCTCATGATACACCACACCTTTCTGATCCCATCAAACACAGAGCATTGTCTTCTTGCCGAATAGATCTGGTTTTGCAGTCGATGTTAATGGTTGTCCCGGATTAACCCAAAATTTTTTCCCTTTAGAATTGTTAAAATAAATACATTTTTCATCGCCAGTAACAGTTCGATGCAAAATTGATTTTCTTTCATGTCTTTGAAGCAAAATTTGACAAATGGTTTTTCGGTTTTCCATCTGTCTTTCATTCAATTCATGTGGCACTAATTTTCCACACTTTTGGATATTTCCCATAGCTTTCAAACGTTCACAAATTGTTTGTTGTGCAACATTTAGCATTGCTGCCATTTGCTTCTGACTCAAAGTATCATCTTCATCCAATATTGCTTGCAATTCGGCGTCTTCGAACTTTTTTGGTGGTCTTCCACGTTCTTCATTTCTTACATCAAAATCATTATTTCTGAACCATTGAAACTATTTTTTGCATCTTGCTTCTGACAGAGCGCGATCACCATATGCTTCGACAAGCATTCGATGCGACTCTGCTGCACTTTTTTTCAAATGAAAACAAAAATTTAATGCTTTCCGCAAATCATCACTTTCTGGTACAAAATTCGACATTATTAACACGATAAAAAAATATGATGATGTTTGTCCCATGACTTGATGTATACTAAATATCTTTGGCAGATATCATACCAACCAAACAAAAAAAGAATTAAGGCTAGTTCACAACAAATGTTCCCTATCGACACATTTGTATCTTAACGCTCATTTCATACCGGCACACCTGGTGTGTACACACATAGTAGAAGTAACTGTTTCTATTGTTCCCCAACATGTAACTTCCTACAAAACTGTTACTAGCTAAAATTGTGTAAAACCTGAACGCCTTGTGACTAGTTTGATGCGGCCCGCCACGAATTACGCTCCTGTGTCCATCTTTTCATTTCGGAGTTGCACTTGCAACCTCAATTATTTTCTGGATGTATTCTAGCCTCTCTCTCCTTCTACAGTTTTTACGCTCTACAGTTCCCTCTACTAGAGTCCGGGCATAATACTGTGGCCGGTAGATGGGCAGTCGGCAGAGCACTAGGTGATAGAGCGGTAATGGTGAGAGCTACGGGCAGACGATGCACGGGGAACGCCGCTGGACGGGAAATGCCGTTCTATACTGAAACCTACATCCACATTTTTTGTAAATATTATGTGGAGCCCCTTCAAGCTCACACTTCCATGGTGACCATTCAAAAAGCTTTTCATCTCTGCTTTGTTTAGTATCTAAAAATAATTCCGCTGAAAATGCAGCGATTATTGTCGCTTGGCCTGTTGGCGATATGTAACTGTCAGAGAAGTGTCATGAGTGGCGAATTTTGAGTAAAACCTATACATTTCTGTTGTGGCGTGTTAAAATTTGCTTTTATTGCCAAAACACAGCAGAATTTACACAGTGACACCTTACTAACATGTAGTGCAGACACAACTGCGAAAGAATTCTGAAACAGTTGATTATTAAATTTATTAAGAGATAAACTGAGGAAAAGTAGGGCCATTAGCTTATGATAAAGCACAACTTCGGTACAAAATAAACATGTAATGGTTTGACTTATGTTGTTCCTAAACCCATACCATATCTCGTTTCACTAACTATCTGTGGTCCCGGAAAATTACGGAAGTCAGTAATTAGTGGAATAACGCGGTAGATCATTAATTTTTGCATAACGACCAATGGAAAAATACTCTCTGAACCGTGAATTTACTTTCAGAACTATTTCTTAATGATTTACTTTATTTACTAGCGATTCATCAAGAACAGTAACACATTTAATCACACTATGTGAGCGTGGAAGTAGTTGCCAGTGGGTAACTGATGAAAACAAATTAAATTTTTTTCAATAAATGGAAATTTATTCCTGAAAGCCCCTTTTTTTTAAACAGATTTAAAATTATAATCAGAAAGCACCCTGTAAATATCAAGTTACAATTTATTCAGAGGTAGAAATAACAATTTTTTTTGTTGACAGTATGAGCTTTCGGGCTGAGAACCTTGCCGATCCCTTTTAACACGGCCGTAGTTACGACCGCTCACAACAACCTCTCAAAGACTACACTGGTGCAAATCTGCAAGACACCAGATTACTTTAAACTACAAATCTTAACAACTCACGCAAACACATAAACTATGCACCTCGTAAGAGGGATGGAAATGGTAAAAAACACTCACATTAAAGATTATTTGCCACCGAAAGCGCAATTTCTTTTTAAAAGAACTCTTACGGTGGAAGGGTGGCAACTTTATATACTAAAATGACCATTTAAATAAAAACTTATGAAATTCAGTCTTACCCATATACCACCTCTCAGGAATTCGGCCTTTACACTTTAAGCAATAAATTCGTTAACACCGAGTCCGACTAACATGACAGAGGCAGCTATTAACGAGCGGCAGACCGACAGACAGACAAATAGACACTAACTGCCTAACAAATGCGGACGAGAGACAGACGAGCAAACTGGAGACGAGAGACTGACCAAGAACTCAAGTAGAATTTAACAAGAAAATGAAACAACATATTGCGAATCACTTAACTTTTAATAAACTGCGATTTCTGGCGAAGACCCGGCGCAGCACCCCCAAAACCCTCTCCCGAACCGTCCGCTGCCAGCCACTTCAACGGACGCAGGAAGGAGCGCCGATATCCCGTCTCACGGCGTCGCAGCTCGCCCCGGCCAGACCGATGTCGTGGGTTGACTCCTGTTGCTCTCGTGTCGGCCGCGAAGCCACTACGCGTCGCTATACGGCGCGACCACTGCACTCACGTGGCCACCTCACATGCGCCGACGCTCCAGGAGGACAAGTCATCTGGTGTCTCAGTGCGCAACCGACCAACCGATCGATCCAACCGCCAATGCCCATTGCCTGAGCAAACTCGAGCAGACTGGCGGCCTAACACATACTACACTCCGGACGACAGACAGACACTGACTGCCCCACACTGACCCGGCTGATCAACTTACCAGACTCGCCGAGACTGACAGACTGACCCCCCCCCCCTGCCGAGCTTATAGCGCCCCTTACATGCACGTGAACAGGCAGCTTTTCCCTTTCCCACCAGAGGGAGACACCAAAGCTGCGATTGGCACAGCGGCGCCATCGCCAGAAACGGAAGGCGACTGCTTTACACTACGCGCTGCGACGCGCTCTTCAAAACAGCAAATTTTACCACGGCTCACTCTCCTCTTTGCGTGCTATCATTTGCCAAAATATCAATTCCATATCTCAAATCGTTTATGAAACGTGATGAATTTTGTGGACATTTCACTCTGGTTTTATCGCTGGCGCCGCGCGATCGCAAATGACTGTGCTACATCAGATCAATTTTCTCGAGATTGGTGACAGAGACCTCTAGCCAAGTCTACAGATAAATTCGATATGTTAGCTAAATTTCATGGGAGACCTTATTATATGATAAGCACTGAACGCAAAATCAAAGAGACCCGTAGTCTTCATCGCAAAACCATTTCGAATTTCGCGAACGTCTGTGTAAATAACTAGGACCATTAACGAAATGACATGCATACCATAATGAACCTGAGATATGAAGCTATAACTAACGCAAAAATGAAATTTCTGTACCGAATGGTTACTGTAAAATAGTTTGAGAAATACTGAACATAGTCGACAGGCAAACACTGTTGGGCTCGCATTCTGAACAAACTAACGAACTCGCTGAGCGCCTTGGACGAAAATTGCTCACTGCGCGTCGGACACCATATCCTGTGGCAACTCTACCATGGAAGTTATTCGCTGATGTCTTAACAGATGTCCTATCATCCTGTACCTTCTTCTTCTCAGAGTTTTCCATATTTTTCTTTCCTCGTTGATTCTGTGCAGAACCTCCTCATTGCTTACTGAATCAGTCTAGCTAATTTTCAACATTTCTCTCTAGAACCATCTCAAATGTTTTTATTCTCTCCCCTTCCAGTTTCCCCATTGTTCATGTTTCACTACGATACAATACTTTGCTCCACGTACATATTTTCTGAGAAATTTCTTCCCCAGATTAAGACCCGTGTTTGATACAAGTAGACTATTTTGGAGCAGGAATGCCCTTTTTGCCATTGTTTGTCTGCTTTTTGTGTCTTGCACCATCCTTCATGGGTTATTTTGCTGTCTAAGTAACAGAATCTCTTAATTTCGTCTACCTTGTGCTCACCAGTCTCAATGTTTTCTCACTGCTTTCATTCCCTCCCATTTCTCATTACTTTTGTCATTCTTCCATTTACTCTCAGTCCATATTCTGCGTTCATTATACTGTTCATTCGATGCAACAGATATTGTAATTCATCTTCACTTTCACTGAGGATAACAATGTCATCAGCGAAACTTATCATTGATATCTTTTCACCCTGCATTCTAATTCCACTCTTGAACCTTTCTTCTATTTCTGTAATTGCTTCTTAGATATATAAATTGAACAAACAGTAGTGATGAAAAACTACACACTTGTCGTACACCCTTTTTAATCTGAGTACATCGTTCTTGGAATTTCATTCTTACTGTTCTCTCTTGGTTCTTGTACACACTGTTTTTTAAGTTCCTAGAAAAAGTTTGCTAGGTCCACATTTGTTGAACGTGTTCACAATCAAGTATTGTACATTTGTCGCCATACTGAGTAGGATTCCATTCAAGGAGATGGCTCTCAATGCTTGAAGCAAACTCATACTTCTTAAGATTAATTGTCTCCAGACACCTCTATGTAATGCAGAATTTACTTCTGTAAGTCAAGAGATGTGGGCCTGAAAGTATAAAAGGAAAACAATATTGTACTATCTATACTAGAGCAGTAACAATAGAACAGGTGTCAGGAGAGTCAATGACTTCAAATGAGGAATTGTCACTCCTGTCAAGAGAGAACAAAACTCATCAGCGATATTTCAATTAGTAGAGAGATGGCGGAATTAGCCCACTTTTGATATTAATTTGATACGCAAATCACCTAAATTGATCAATTAATTACCTCCTGCTGCATGGCTCAACGATCACTGTGCAACCCAGGTGCTCGACATTCAGGAAGGCCAATACACTCTACCGTAACTGATGGATAATGCTTCAATGTTCTAATTACACATCACAGTCATAAATAATTCACCATAATGCAACATATGTATTCAGAATTGGGGAAAATCGTCGTAATAACACAACTGCAATAAAAACTGGCCAGCGAGAGACTGCATCAGGAGAGAGAAGCGGCAGTTGCAGGTATGTCCTCCTCAACGGGCTGTCACAGACTAGCCAAATTAGAGCCACTCTTACCCTCTCCCCCTACCACCCCTCGTCCTCCTTTTCTATCTTGTCGCTGATGGTCCAGAAAGAGATCCTTCTGGTAGAATTGATATAACGGCTCCAGTCTGCAGAAATCAGTAACAGAGAGGCAGATGACAAGAACAGGATGCTTGATGCACTCTGTTAAAAGTATTTCTTGGAAAGAGTGAAACCCTGTGGAACAAAAATTCTGAAGAACTCTTCAGATGGCTTTCTCAAACCTCCAATGCTTGGAGAAAAGGCAGCTGCCACCAACTAAGCTGACTACAGCCCCCTCCTGTATCTGGGAGCAGAGTCTTTGGCCAACTGCAGTTGGACCATACTTTTGCTGTCTGGTAAAATGTGTCCCCGAAAAGCACATGGCCGTGCTGTGGGCACTACTCATGACTATTGATGCTGACAAAACTACACATACACAAGAGGCCATGATGCTGGCGTGCCTCAGAACAAAGCAGGATAAATGACGGCTATCCACACCACAGGTTACGAGTCTAAAGGCGCAGCTGCCATCTCCTGTGAAACATGTGCAACATACCACCATGCCTCCAGTGGCTTCAACAGCAAGTACACGCAACACGTCACTGTTACAGTTGTCTTTAACATCAATGCACATCCTTCAAGCGAGCATATGTAAAGAAAAAAGAAAACACAATCCTCTTTCCATGAAAATAGGCGCAGTTAATTTTCTTTTAGTTTTATGAGCAGATTCTCTATAGTTTCTATCCTGTACTGCTCGTCTCTCCCCCCCCGTAATCTCGTTACTTTGCGCCATCAACGAAGTGAAAAACAGAGAAGAAAAAGCTACAGCACTGCCACCGATTACATGCGACCAAACTTCAGAGGTCGGAGTGATGTTGTTTAGTTTAATGGACAAAAGTATATGGCTTGAATTGTCTCTCATGTTTAAATCACTGTCTATGAATAATCTGTCATGCTTGAGTGTATTACAAACATATTAGACACGTGAAATAACCAGAATAAAACCTTTTCACAACATTTGCTCACATGTCAGAACGAACACAATCGTTTGACGCTTGACAACAAGAAGGTATAATTCAACACGACATTGCTCTTTGTACACTACAGCAGGCCACATTTTACCAGTGCAATGCTGTATCGCACTGACACTCATGAAAAAAATCGCGAGAGCCTGTCTCCTAATGTTACCTGCTAGAGAACCCTATACCATTCCTCCAATACGTCTAAAACAGATACCATTTCCGTAATGACTTCTAACTTTTTTTCCCCATAACTCACCTCTAGTGACCAGTATGTGAAGTTTCTGTCATATAGCAGACAATCATCTGCAGTAGCAGAAGAGTCTTCCATTCCGGTTTCGTAAGCAGTTTGATCATCACAGAACAGCATGTTTCAGCTAATCTACTCACATGTCGGGAAAAATACTATCATTTCGATGTTTCATAATGAACTATAATTCAAGTGGTGTCTACTTTATAATTAGATGTACTCAAGTATTGAATAACATAGATTTTGGGTTACATCTATTTTTAAAGATTCTCTTATGATGATAATAGTAAAAACAGACATGATTCCATGAGAATAAATACAGTCAGTTTCTATTAGCTTTATGAGCAAAATCGGTGTAATTGGGGAACATTCCTATTGTTCAAATTCCAAATTGTCATGCATGGTGACATTACATTCATTCCATACATATGAAATATTGATATAGGCATAGAGTCATTTATTATATTCAAGGGCACTCCTCATTGTAATTTTGTATCATCCAGAATAGGTAAAAAACTGTGAACTATCTGCATCAAAAATTTTACCACTCTTACCGATCCTTGTAACAGAACATTCTTTAAGATTTTATCCCATTCCTCTCTTCTAATACACCGAAAAACAAATACCGCCTGCATGTTGCCATCGTGCATATTACATATAAACGTAATGCTCCATTGGAGCTGAAGGCTAGTGATCGAAGTCGCTTGCACTAAACTGTCGCCTGTACCGGGCCAATACCATATCAAACAGACTATCAAACACAAGAGAGAAGTCCTGTGTTGTTCTTTCTAAGCAGTTTAATATATTGTTTACCTCTTCTAACAATGCCAAGCGGTGTAAGACTACAGCTTTGTACACTGCCATACACTTTGTTTTCCTACAAAGACTTCGAGATCTTTGTCAGGTGCTAAACAGACATTAACAGATATCGATCCATCAGCTATCACAGAAAGCTGAACATCGCTTGGTGTAAACTATGCCGTGTGGAGTGGCCATGCGGTTAGAGGCGCCATGTCACTGACTGCCGCTGGAGGTTCGAGTCATTCCTCTGGCATGGGGGAGTGTGTTGTTCTTAGTATAAGTTAGTTTAAGTTAGTTTAAATACTTTGTAAATTTAGGAACCGATGACCTCAGCAGCTTGGTCCATTAGAAATTCACACACATTTGAATATTTTGTAAACTATGTAGCTCCCAAAACAAATTGGGTGGTAGAAATAAAACACAGAGGAAACGCATGGAAACTGGATGAGTTTGCGACATTGTAGAGTGTTCTCAAACAGCTATATATCTATACACCTAACCTCTTCTTCCACAGTGACTGGGTAGAAGGTATCTTGGTGTTCTGTTTTGAAGAGCATTGTTTCCTCATGTTACAGTCATGTACATGATTACTGTTCTTTTGTTGACCATCACTGGAAGTTGCTCTTCGCAACATGTACAAGGCAGTAGAAATAAAAAGAGATATGGTTATCTTATTGGTGAACAAAAAAGTGGAGGCCATAGCAGTGTATGGAAACAGCATGAGTCTGCAGCATTGAGGAATGTCGGCAGACAACTGTCTGAAGGTGATGACTTCTATACTGAATCCCATACTCTGCAGTGACAAGTAGCAGATCTCCAGTGTTCTGAAAAGGCTGTCTCCATCTCAACTCCTGCACGGGGTAGCCGCGCAGTCTGAGGCATCTTGTCGCAGTTCACGCGGCTTCCCCCATCTGAGGTCCGAATCCTCCCTCAGGTATGGGTGGGTGTGTTGTCCTTAGCTTTAGTTACGTTAAGTTAGATTGATTAGTGAGTAATCCCAGGGACCGATGACCTCAGCAGTTTGGTCCCACAGTCCTTACCACAAATTCTTCATTTCAACCAAGTGGTGCCAATCAGTCACTATGTGGTAATCAACACCAATCCATGGACGGATGGCATGGGAAAGCCAGCTTTGATATGGGACAGTTTACTGTAATATGCAGTGCAGGTGACAGTGCGATCCATTTTTGCAATATTGCCAGTTGGTCGGTAAGTTCAGAACCAGCCAGTGACACAGCAGAATGCTTCCTCATTCCAATATCATCGCCAAATCACCCCTCCACTATATGAGAATGCAAGCTTCCTCAGCGAATCTCGATGATAAAATCTTTTCGGTTTGATAACTGAGTCAATGCGTCATTCTCTGGCAACATTTCAGCAAGTTTCATACATGCCATCTTCAGACAAAGTGTTGGATTCATATCTCTTCTGGATCTTTATAGCCGCTGGACCTCAGGTTTCACTACATCCTCGGCACCGTTCACGCCAATCAGGCACGAACAGAATCGGCGTGGCGGGGCGTGGGGGGCGGTGGGTGGGTGGGGGAGGGGGGAGCCATGGGCTCTGGATCCTAGCATCTCGACTCAATGCGGCCTATTTATTGCATCTGCCACCTCCGACCTCCCTTCATTGGTGCACTCTCGTCTTATTCTCACTGATGTTGTGTTCTGCACGGTGCTGAGTTGGAAGCCACTATCCCGGTTGACCAGGTTATCACTGCCCCGTATATCCAATGCCTCGTTCATAATAGAGTCCTGAAATCTTTCTCTACAAAGTCTCTTGATTTGTTCAAACTGAAAACTGTGTTCTTCACTGAGGCTGTGATCTGCTGCCGTGGATTTTTCCTTTTGCCCAGGAAAATGATTCTCACATGTTCAGAGATGTGTTGTGTGATGCATTGCTGGGTCTGACCGACATATTGATTCCCACATTCACAAGAAATGCTGTTGACGTCCGATGTTCTTAGATCCAAGTTGTACTTCATTGAGCCGCGCGGGATTAGCCGAGCGGTCTCGGGCGCTGCAGTAATGGACTGTGCGGCTGGTCCCGGCGGAGGTTCGAGTCCTCCCTCGGGCATGGATGTGTGTGTTTGTCCTTAGGATAATTTAGGTTAAGTAGTGTGTAGGCTTAGGGACTGCTGACCTTAGCAGTTACGTCCCGTAGGATTTCACACTAATTTGAATTTTTGTACTTCATTGAACCCAGCGTATTCCTGATTTTTGCTGGAGGACGAAAGACGGTTTTTATCTTGTTCTTCTCCAGTATCCTCGCAATCTTTGCCGTGGGCGGCCCTGCATATGAGAGGAACGCCAGACCATTGATGTTCTTTCCTTCCCGAAGGTCCTCGTCCGTTGTAAGCAGTGAGATGTGGATTATGATTCTGGCTATTAGATTTAAACATAATGTTGGTCTCAACATACAAAAATGGTTCAAATGGCTCTAAGCACTATGCAACTGAACGTCTGAGGTCATCAGTCACCTAGAACTCAGAACTAATTAAACCTAACTAACCTAAGGACATCACACACATCCATGCCCGAGGCAGGATTTGAACCTGCGACCGTAGCGGTCCTTCGGTTCCAGACTGTAGCGCCTAGAACCGCACGGCCACTCCGGCCGGCCTCAATATATATATTGTTAAAATTTTAAGTCATACACAAAACCTACCACTTCCCACAATTTTGTAGCGAATCACTGTTATAAAAAAAAATTTACAAATCGCTTACTGTGTCAAACCTTGGACATACAAATTCTAGCTCTGAACATATCTAACAGAAACCAATTTGAAATCATTATATATCTTCTCTCATTTATGTGCTAAAGTTTGCTTAGAGTAACTGCGCAACGAGCGCGACTCCTGCCTTAAAGCTGTCTGCACGCGTCTGCTTCCTCCGGGCACCTACCTGCGACTCCCCGGTTTTTTTCTGCGAGCGCCCGGCTCTCTCAACTATCAAATATACTCCTACTCTAAGATATTATACTCATTCCACCTTGCGGTTGGCAACTACCGACTTTATTTTCTGAATCTACCCTGATCAGACCTTAGCACATTCCTTTCAATAAATGCTTAAAGAATTTCATGAATTATTTTCAGAAGGAATGGAAAAAGCTAATAAGATTGTAGCGAATGTTATGCTGAAAGAGAATGCACATCCTAAGTTTCTCTGGGGCCGCCCCGTTCCATTGGCTTTAAGAGACAAAGCAGCCAGTGAATTGAAAGAATTGCAAAATAATGGTGTAATTTCTCCCATTCGGGCCAGTTAGTGGATACGTCCTCTCGTTTTCTGGGCTAAGCCACCTATTCTCATTTGTATCTGTGTTGACTTCAAGTCTACAGTCAACCCACACAAATTAGTTTAAACTTATCCGCTTACTTTCCCTAAGGAACTCATGGGCAGGTTTGGTGCAGGATGTTTCTTTTCTAAGACAGATTTGCTTGATGCCTACTTGCAAATTTCACTCAATGAAGAATCACAGAAAGTGTTTGTTGTAAATACACACTTAGCACTGTTCAAGATTTTGCGTTTGCCTTCCGGCAGTGCCTCCGCAGACGCCATTTTTCAACGTCACCTGGAACAGCTGACTGCAAAAGTGCCATTTTGTTCAGTTTACCTTGACGATATTGTCGTCTCAGGTCGCACACCACAGGAACCGATGGCCAGTTTCCGTACTCTTTTCGAGTGTTTTCATAAGCAGGACTCAAGTGTCGTCTCGAAAAGTGTGACTTTTTTGAAACTGAACTACAGTACTTAGGTCATGTCATAAACCCCCTCCAATCTCATTTGCTTGCAGTCTGTGACCTTCTCCTTTTCTTGTAGTCTGTGACCTGCCTGTTCCTCGCAATGCATCTGAACTGCAGTCAGTACTAGGCAAGATGACATAGTACATTCGGTTCATACTGAATGCCGCTCAGAACGCGACTCCATTACATCGACTGCGTTGCGAAAATGTACCTTTCGTGTGGAGCAAAGAGTGTCAAGACGAATTTCAGGAATTCAGAAACGCTTTGCATAGTGACAGGTGTTCAGTGTATTTTTACCCTGCCAAGCCGATAGTTTTTCAAGTCGGCACAAGACAGACCTTTTGCTTTTGCCTAAAAAGTTGTTAAATCAAACTCAGTGCAATTTTTCTCAGATAGAAAATGAGGCTGTCGCTATTGTGTACAGTGTGACCAAATTCTATCACTATTTGTATGGTCGCAAGTTCTTTTTAGTAACACACCACAAGTCTTTGCAGTCTTTATTTCAACCGTCAAAGCCGTTCCTACACGCACTGCTCAAAAATGTCGACACTGGGTTTTGTTGTTTACGCAGTGTCAGTATGAAATTGTGCACAGACCTACGCAAAGCATGGCAATGCAGACGCTCAATCAGACTCTGATTTTGATGCCTCGGCCGTATCACTAGTGATTCTGCAGCAGAAGGAGGTCCTTACACATTGGTCTGAAGATGACCACAATAGTGGTCGAAACTGGTCATCGTAATAAATAAATTGTGATCAAGGCTGATTTTTATAGTAAATAAATCATTCATATTTCTTTACGTACTACACGAATATGTAATAAAAAATGGGGGTCCCTATTTTAAAAAAAACATTTGATATTCGTTTGACCTATGGCAAAGCCATAGCGCGATCTTGTTTCCCCCTTCAAGCTAGACAAGTTTAGTTCTTTGTAGTTTTTTCGTTTGACGCTTATTTCGTGAGGTATTTGGCCCCGTCACGATCAATGGACCACCCTGTAGATTAGGAGCAATAGAGGAGCTGTACTCTTCCTTGGAGAACGCCGGATATTACTTATGTTTTACTATGAACTGTAACCTTTCTGACAGGAAATCACTAATCCAGTCGCACAACATAGGCGATATTCCATAGGCACACAGTTTGGTTTGAAGACGTTTGCGAAGAACGCCGTCGAAAGCCTTCTGGAAATCTAAAAATATGGAATCAATTTGACATCCCCTGCCGATAGCACTCATTACTTCACGAGTAAAAACAGCTATGACTGTGTGTCAATAAATCGTTTTCTTCGAGGCACTTTATAATCTTCGAACACAGTATATGTTTCAAAACCCTGCTGAAAATCTATGTTAGCGATATGGCCCCGTAATTAAGCGGATTACTCCTACTCCCCTTTTTGGTAATTGGTGTGACCTGTGCAATTTTCCAATCTTTAGATACGGATCTTTTTAAGAGCGAGCGGTTGTGTATAACTGCTAAATATGGAGCTATTGCATCAGCATACTCTGAAAGTAACCTGACTGGTATACAATCTGGACAGGAGGGCTTGCCTTTATTAAGTGATTCAAGCTGCTTTGCTCATATTGGCAGTTGTTCTTGATTCGAATTCAGTAATATTTACCTCGTTTTCTTTGGTGACGTAGTTTCGGAAAACCGTGTTTAAACCTCTGCTTTACTGGCACTGTCATCAGTGACTTCACCGTTGTTATTGCACAGTGAGGGCATTGATTGCGTCTTGCCACTGGTGTGCTTTATGTATGACCAGAATCTTTTTGGGTTTTCTGCCAGATTCCGAGACAGAGTTTCGTTGTGGAAATCATTAAAAGTATCTCGCATTGAAGTACGCGCTACATTTCGAACTTCTGCAAAACGTTGCCAATCCAGGGGATTGTGCGTTCTTTTAAATTTGTCATGTTTTCTTCGTTGCTTCTGCAACAGCGATATGACCCGTTTTATGCACCATGTGGGATCAGTACAATTGCTTATTAATTTATGTGGTATATATTTCTCAATTTTCGTTGATACTGTCTCTTTGAAATCATTCAACATCTCTTCTAAGCTTACATGATCAGATCGCAAGGAGTGAAGACTGTCTCTTAAAAAGGCGTTAAAAGGATTTTTATCAACTTTTTCTTAAATAGATAAACTTTGCGTTTCTTTTTTATTGTTGTAGGTGTTACGGTACTCAGCCTAGCAGCAATTGCCTTGTGGCCGCTAATCCCTTTATTCGTCACGATACTCCCTATTTGATCAGGATTATTTGTTGCTAAGAGGTCAAGTATGCTTTCGCCACAATTTACGTTTCGAGAGGGCTCGTGAACTAGTTGTTCAAAATAATTTTCTGAGAAAGCATTCAGTAGAATTTCGGATGATGTTTTATGTCTACCGCGGGTTTTTAAACGTATAATTTTTCCAGGATATTGAGGGTAGATTAAAGTCACCACCGACTATAATTGTATGAGTGGAG
The DNA here is from genome assembly GCF_023898315.1 of Schistocerca nitens. Taxonomy (NCBI): domain Eukaryota; kingdom Metazoa; phylum Arthropoda; class Insecta; order Orthoptera; family Acrididae; genus Schistocerca; species Schistocerca nitens. The sequence continues at coordinate 696,778,911 of NC_064614.1, read as the reverse complement.
TACCTATTTGAAATAAGACTTAAATATGCTTTGAACAGTTGAGCAACTATATCCTCTGAGTCGTCCGGGAGGTGCAGAGATCATCTTTCTATTGCAAGTATGTGCTACACTTCAGAAAATGGACATGATCGACATTCAAGAAATGTTCAATACATTAACTTACACGATGAACACCGAATAAATAATGACGCGCCACGTTGATCACATAGGTTCGGACCATCAAGTTCGAAGGCGAAGTCCGTAGGAGTTAGAAACCGTGCAGGACATTCAACTAGTATCCCCTCCTAAAGAATGCATACAGAATCATATTAGTGTAGCGAGGTGATGAGGCCTGATGGAATGTGATAGCATGCAACCGAACGCAAAACAGTCGCTCGTGAAACTTATCGTGAAACTGGTGTACGTCAGGCAAGGCTGCAGATAGTACGATAATATCTTTGATAGGCGTGGAAAAACCAAACATTCAGAAGCTGAATCTGTCCAGTGGTTCCAGGTGGAGCAATGTCACACACTTTTCAGGAGGGATAGTTGGCTCTAAAGAACTTTGATTTTTATACACAGACCAGGGATCAAGCAAAAACAAGTTATTTTGAACAGCTTTTGGCCAAAATCAGTACTCATACCACAGCTGTAGTTCTGTTATACCCGTTTACCACTCTTGCTTACTGTGACACAAATATTCCCTACTACCCTTGCAAGGTCAGGCACGTGAGAAAGGATCGTAGGGGCAGAGCACCTCCAACTTCTCGCAGCACAATAAATATCTTTTCTGACCATTTACCATCCAGATTAACGAGCGGCAGAATTGCATACGAATGCGTTATGGCGTTGATGTTAATTGATCTTGATACAACTCTCTTGCTACCTCTAATTTCCTAAATTCGTGTCATATACAGTTCCTCTTTAAATCCCGACTGGTCTGAGTTGAAAACTCCAAATGCGAACGATCGCATAATTTTGTTTATCTTATCTACAAATATTCGAGCCGATTCTGCATTTTTCTGTGTATCGTGAAAATGACGCTTTTTTCAAAATTTCGCTATCTTACGCCTTCTAATTCTGTAGCACTCTCTGAAGTTATGCGACAATCCTCCGCTTCCCTTGAAAACGCTGTAATCTATGAGGCGTACAATTTGGTGTGCATAACGTGTTAGATCACTACCATGCACTTCCTGTAAATTGTATCGAGCATCCTTGAAAGGCGCAAACACAAGTTTGTGTAATAAGTGCGCCTTATCTTCTCTTGAATATTCCTAGTTTTTCTTACTCACAACAAGATTACATTGCTGCAGACTTAGTCGAAATCTGTTCATATTTGTTTTTTACTATGCGGCGAATGATCTTCCATCTACGCAATTATATTAATTAGTACCTGACCCTTGGACAATGATTCTCCATTACTATGTTTCACTGGAGACGGGATTTGTGGCTCCCTGTCCGACAAGGATAACGAACTACACGGCTCGACACCTGTTTCAATATCACTTTCGCTCGTTAAGCACGTATCGCCGTCATTGTACTCCTCATGTACATTATGCGCACAATCGACCGTATCGACACCACTCATTACACTGACTCATTTTGTAGAAACGCTAATATTTCATCTTCCACTTCCGTCTCACTCTGCGAAAACCCTTGGCCACGGCGGCCGGTGTGGCCAAGCGGTTCGAGGCGCTTCAGTCTGGAACCGCGCGACCGCTACGGTCGCAGGTTCTAATCCTGCCTCGGGCATGGATGTGTGTGTTGTCCTTAGGTTAGTTGGGTTTAAGTAGTTCTAAGTTCTAGGGGACTGATGACGTCAGATGTTAAGTCCCATAGTGCTCAGAGCCATTTTTGAACCTTGGCCACGAAAGAAAATAGGTCAATTTAGTATAACAGCTTGGCCACTTCCATTTCCTCCAAGTTTGTTCTCGAGGCTGATAATATGTTTTTAGACAGGCATGCGGTGGCGGCGTTGACGATAAACACGTCGACGAGGCATAGTGCTTCAGTGTTGTTGCAGATAGTGCTCACAGCGGAATGGTTCCGCTGGCGTGCACTGCCCGCTCGTATAGGGAGTGAATGACCTTGGTTACATAACACGGCTGATAACGGACTTAGACTCTGCAGGCACGTTATTGTTGTAGGTATAATCCAATGTTTGCTTTGTTTATTGTTGCCACTGCTCTGCTTTTATCAACGCCAGTAGCACTGTAGCACTGTTGTGAGTTACTCGTCCACTAAGGAGTTGGACTACGCTGGGTAGCATGATGCCTCAATGGAACTAGCATCCAATATTGCGGTCGCATGGTAGAAACAATTTGGGGCGCCGAATGCCCTAAACATGTAAAAATGCCTTTTGTGATCTTGCAGACAAGGGGTTCCTTGTCAAGGGTGAGGAAACTATCCATTCCCTTGGGACGTTGATTGCCACACATTTCCCTATCGAAAAAGCCAGTTCGCAATGCGATGAACGCAGGGCGACGTTCTTGACAACCTTTGACACTGCTGGCACTCTACTTCCCCTCCCCCCTGTCGTCACCCCTCCCCACCCCCTTCCACATTGGACATGATCGCACCACTTTGGAGTGTAGCGCGATCGCAATATTTCCTCTGGCATACAGTGTGGAGCCACTAGAGACTGTTCAAAATCATTCAACGAAATTTGAAGGTGATCTGAAACAGAGAAGAGTGTTTATGGTTTTCCAGCTGTCGTGTTTTGCACCACCTTTAGCGTGATCACTTGGCGTACGGCATTGACACAGGCCAGAATAAAGCGGCAAAGGGTCTCTGCCCGTTCCACCTGGGCACCTTTATTGACTACATTCAAAATATACCTGGAGAAACAGCTAGTTACTGACTACTGTGCGTTGGTGTGATATGCAACCATTTCGACATCTGGCGCGTTATGTCGAGGAACTACACTATGTGATCAAAAGTGTCTGGACGCCCCCAATAACATACGTTTTTCATATCAGTCACATTGTGCTGGCACCTAATCCAAGGTAATTCATATCAGTGACCTCAGTAGTCATTAGACGTCGTGATAGAGCAGAATGGGCCGCTGCGTGGAACTCACTGACTTCGAACGAGATTAGGTGATTGGATGTCACTTTTGTCATACCTCTGTAAGCGAGATTTCCACACTCCTAAACATCCATAGGTCCACTGTTCCCGATGTGATAGTGAACTGGAAACTGGAAGGGACACGTACAGCACAAAATCGTACAGGCCGACCTCGTCTGTCGACTGAGAGATACCGCCGACTGTTGAAGAGGGTCGTAACGTGTAATAGGCAGACATCTATCCAGACCATCACACAGGAATTCCAAATTGCATCAGGATCCACTGCAAGAACTATGACAGTTAGGCGGGAGGTGAGACAACTTGGATTTCATGGTGGAGCGGCTGCTCATAAACCACACATCACGCAGGTAAATGCCAAATGACACCTCGCGTGGTGTAAAAAGCGTAAACATTGGACGATTGCACAGTGGAAAAACGTTGTGTGTAGCGACGCATCACGGTACACAAAGCGGCGATCAGTTGGCACAGTGTGGGCATGGCCAATGCCCGGTGAACTTCATCTGCCAGCGTGTGTAGTGCCAACAGTAAAATTCGGAGGCGGTGGTATGAAGGTGTGGTCGTGTTTTTCATTGAGGAGGGTTGCCCCCCTTGTTGTTTTGCTTGGCACTATCACAGCACAGGCCTACATTGATTTTTTAAGCACCTTCTTTCTTCCCACTGTTGAAGAGCAATTCGGAGATGGCGATTGCATCTTTCAACACGAGCGAGCATCTGTTCATATTGCACGTACTGTGGCAGAGTGGGTACACGGCAATAACAACCCTGTAATGGACTGGCCTGCACAGAGTCCTGACCTGAAATCGTTGGGATGTTTTGGAGCGCCGAGTTCGTTCCAGGCCTCACCGACCGACATCGATACCTCTCCTCAGTGCAGCACTCAGCGAAGAGTGGGCTCCCATTCCGCAAGAAACCTTCCAGCACCTGACTGAATGTATGCCAGCGAGAGTGGAAGCTGTCATCAAGGCTAAGGGTGTGCCAACACAATATTGAATTCCAGCATTACCGATGGAGAGCGCCACGAACTTGTAAGTAATTTTCAGTCAGGTATCCGTATATTTTTGATCACATAGTGTACAGCCTGCTGGCCGCATGCCAAATCGGAAGGGTGACAAGAGGATGCGTGTCACAATGACGCCAAACAATCTGTGATGGCTTTCTCTGCAAAGCTACATTTTTAAAGTCCCGTAATACATCACACTGCCAACTGTCCCTTTGCATCACGAAATATTTGAGAATCAACACCCCAAGGAAGGAAAGAAGGGCCCCCCCCCCCCCCCCATGAACCATGGACCTTGCCGTTGGTGGGGAGGCTTGCGTGCCTTAGCGATACAGATAGCCGTACCGTAGGTGCAACCACAACGGAGGGGTATCTGTTGAGAGGCCAGACAAACGTGTGGTTCCTGAAGAGGCGCAGCAGCCTTTTCAAGAGTTGCAGGGGCAACAGTCTGGATGATTGACTAATCTGGCCTTGTAACACTAACCAAACGAGTGGCTGCGAACGGCTGAAAGCAAGGGAAACTACAGCCGTAATTTTTCCCGAGGGCATGCAGCTTTACTGTATGGTTAAATGATGATGGCGTCCTCTTGGGTAAAATATTCTGGAGGTAAAATAGTCCCACATTCGGATCTCCGGGCGGGGTCTACTCAGGAGGATGTAGTTATCAGGAGAAACAAAACTGGCGTTCTACGGATCGGACCGTGGAATGTCAGATCCCTTAATCGGGCAGGTAGATTAGAAAATTTAAAAAGGGAAATGGATAGGTTAAAGTTAGATATAGTGGGAATCAGTGAAGATCGTTGGGAGGTGTGACAAGACTTCTGGTCAGGTGAATACAGGGTTATAAATACATAATCAAATAGGGGTAATGCAGGAGTAGGTTTAGTAATGAATACAAAAATAGGAGTGCGGGTAAGCTACTACTAACAGCATAGTGAACGCATTATTGTGGCCAAGATAGATACGAAGCCCACACCTACTACAGTAGTACAAGTTTATATGCCAACTAGCTCTCCAGATGACGACGAAATTGAAGAAATATATGATGAGATAAAAGAAATTATTCAGGTAGTGAAGGGAGACGAAAATTTAATAGTCATGGATAACTGGAATTCGGTAGCAGGAAAAGGGAGAGAAGGAAACGTAGTAGGTGAATATGGATTGGGGCTAAGAAATGAAAGAGGAAGCCGCCTTGTAGAATTTTGCACAGAACACAACTTAATCATAGCTAACACTTGGTTCAAGAATCATAAAAGAAGGTTGTATACATGGAAAAAGCCTGGAGATACTGTCAGGTTTCAGATACATTATATAATGGTAAGACAGAGATTTAGGAAGCAGGTTTTAAATTTCCAGGGGCAGATGTGGGTTCTGACCACAATCTATTGGTTATGAATTGTCGATTAAAACTGAAGAAACTGCAAAAAGGTGGGAATTTAGGGAGATGGGACCTGGATAAACTGAAAGAATCAGAGGTTGTACAGAGTTTCAAGGAGAGAATAAGGGAAATTTGACAGAAATGGGGGAAAGTAATACAGTAGAAGAAGAATGGGTAGCTTTGAGGGATGAAGTAGTGAAGGCAGCAGAGGATAAAGTAGGTAAAAAGACGAGGGCTGCTAGAAATCCTTGGGTAACAGACGAAATATTGAACTTACTTGATGAAAGGAGAAAATATAAAAGTGTAGTAAATGAAGCAGGCAAAAAGGAATACAAATGTCTCAAAAATGAGATCGACAGGAAGTGCGAACTGGCTAAGCAGGCATGGTTAGAGAACAAATGTAAGGATGTAGAGGCTTGTCTCACCAGGGGTAAGACAGATACTGCCTACAGGAAAATTACAGACACATTTGGAGAAAAAAGAACCACTTGTATGAATATCAAGAGCTCAGACAGAAACCCAGTTCTAAGCAAAGAAGGGAAAGCAGAAAGGTGGAAGGAGTATATAGAGGGTCTACACAAGGGCGATGTACTTGAGGACAATATTATGGAAATGGAAGAGGATGCAGATGAAGATGAAATGGGAGATACGATACTCCGTGAAGAGTTTGACAGAGCACTGTAAGACCTGAATCTAAACAAGGCCCTGGGAGTAGACAACATTCCATTAGAACTACTGACAGCCTTGGGAGAGCCAGTCCTGACAAAACTCTACCATCTGGTGAGGAAGATATATGAGACAGGCGATATACCCTCAGACTTCAAGAAGAATATAATAATTCCAATCTCAAAGAAAGCAAGTGTTGACAGATGCGAAAATAACCGAACTTTAAGTTCAATAAGTCACGGCTGCAAAATACTAACACGAATTCTTTACAGACGAATGGAAAAACTAGTAGAAGCCGACCTCGAGGAAGATCAGATTGGATTCCATAGAAATATTGGAATTGGTGAGGCAATACTGACCCTACGACTTATCTTAGAAGCTAGATTAAGGAAAGGTAAACCTACGTTTCTAGCATTTGTAGACTTAGAGAAAGCTTTTGACAATGTTGACTGGAATACTCTCTTTCAAATTCTGAAGGTGGCAGGGGTAAAATACAGGGAGCGAAAGGCTATTTACAATTTGTACAGAGAGCAGATGGCAGTTATAAGAGTCGAGGGGCAAGAAAGGGAAGCAGTGGTTGAGATGGAAGTGAGACAGGGCTGTAGCCCATCACCGATGTTATTCAATCTGTATATTGAGCAAGCAATCAGAAAAATTCGGAGTAGGTATTACAATCCATGGAGAAGAAATAAAAATTTGAGGTTCGCCGATGACATTGTAATTCTGTCAGAGACAGCAAAGGACTTGGAATAGCAGCTGAATGGAATGCACAGTGTCTTGAAAGGAGGATATAAGATGAACATCAACAAAAGCAAAACGAGGATAATGGAATGTTGTTGAATTAAGTCGGGTGATGATGAGGGAGTTAGATTAGGAAATGAGACAAAGTAGTAAAGGAGTTTTGCTATTTGGGGAGCAAAATAACTGATGATGGTCGAAGTAGAGAGGATATAAAATGTAGACTGGCAATGGCAAGGAAAGCGTTTCAGAAGCAGAGAGATTTGTTAACATCGAGTATAGATTTAAGTGTTAGGAAATCGTTTCTGAAAGTATTTGTATGGATTGCAGCCATGTATGGAAGTGAAACATGGATGATAAACCGTTTGGACAAAAAGCGAATAGACGCTTTTGAAATGTGGTCTACAAAAGAATGCTGAAGATTAGATGGGTAGATCACATAACTAATGAGGAGGTATTGAATAGGATTGGGGAGAAGAGAAATTTGTGGCACAACTTGACTAGAAGAAGGGATCGGTTGGTAGAACACGTTCTGAGGCATCAAGGGATCACCAATTTAGTATTGGAGGGTAGCGTGGAGGGTTAAAATTGTAGAGAGAGACCAAGAGATGAATACGTGAAGCAGATTCAGAAGGATGTAGGCTGCAGTAGTTGCTGGGAGATGAAGAAGCTTGCACAGGGTAGAGTAGCATGGAGAGCTGCAACAAACCAGTCTGAGGACTGAAGACCACAACAACAACAATAAGGAAGGTGTGTTTTCATTGCCGCCATTTATACCTCGACCTGAGGCCTTATCGTGTCGGAGTTGAGTGGCGGTGCCTGAAATGCTTTTCTCGGCCACCCGTAAGCAAATTGCTTGATTTCAACGCTGGGCATGTCGGTCCTTTCCTCCATCGCAAAGGTGTCGAAAGAAGGGGTGAAATGTGGGTAAGAGCGAGTATGACGGCTTACTCATCGTATGTCACGCCCACGGTGGTGTTCGTGAAATTTGGTGCTACTGTGACATAATTAACCCATTTCACAAGAACTGTTAAGCTCTGCCGTTTTTTTCCGCATGTGTCGACAACTTTTTGTTTGAAGCATTGCCAAGCCGAGGTTGACGCTGCAGGGCGCCACGCTTCTGCATCAGGACAGAGGAAGTACACTCCTGGAAATGGAAAAAAAAACACATTGACACCGGTGTGTCAGACCCACCATACTTGCTCCGGACACTGCGAGAGGGCTGTACAAGCAATGATCACACGCACGGCACAGCGGACACACCAGGAACCGCGGTGTTGGCCGTCGAATGGCGCTAGCTGCGCAGCATTTGTGCACCGCCGCCGTCAGTGTCAGCCAGTTTGTCGTGGCATACGGAGCTCCATCGCAGTCTTTAACACTGGTAGCATGCCGCGACAGCGTGGACGTGAACCGTATGTGCAGTTGACGGACTTTGAGCGAGGGCGTATAGTGGGCATGCGGGAGGCCGGGTGGACGTACCGCCGAATTGCTCAACACGTGGGGCGTGAGGTCTCCACAGTACATCGATGTTGTCGCCAGTGGTCGGCGGAAGGTGCACGTGCCCGTCGACCTGGGACCGGACCGCAGCGACGCACGGATGCACGCCAAGACCGTAGGATCCTACGCAGTGCCGTAGGGGACCGCACCGCCACTTCCCAGCAAATTAGGGACACTGTTGCTCCTGGGGTATCGGCGAGGACCATTCGCAACCGTCTCCATGAAGCTGGGCTACGGTCCCGCACACCGTTAGGCCGTCTTCCGCTCACGCCCCAACATCGTGCAGCCCGCCTCCAGTGGTGTCGCGACAGGCGTGAATGGAGGGACGAATGGAGACGTGTCGTCTTCAGCGATGAGAGTCGCTTCTGCCTTGGTGCCAATGATGGTCGTATGCGTGTTTGGCGCCGTGCAGGTGAGCGCCACAATCAGGACTGCATACGACCGAGGCACACAGGGCCAACACCCGGCATCATGGTGTGGGGAGCGATCTCCTACACTGGCCGTACACCACTGGTGATCGTCGAGGGGACACTGAATAGTGCACGGTACATCCAAACCGTCATCGAACCCATCGTTCTACCATTCCTAGACCGGCAAGGGAACTTGCTGTTCCAACAGGACAATGCACGTCCGCATTTATCCCGTGCCACCCAACGTGCTCTAGAAGGTGTAAGTCAACTACCCTGGCCAGCAAGATCTCCGGATCTGTCCCCCATTGAGCATGTTTGGGACTGGATGAAGCGTCGTCTCACGCGGTCTGCACGTCCAGCACGAACGCTGGTCCAACTGAGGCGCCAGGTGGAAATGGCATGGCAAGCCGTTCCACAGGACTACATCCAGCATCTCTACGATCGTCTCCATGGGAGAAGAGCAGCCTGCATTGCTGCGAAAGGTGGATATACACTGTACTAGTGCCGACATTGTGCATGCTCTGTTGCCTGTGTCTATGTGCCTGTGGTTCTGTCAGTGTGATCATGTGATGTATCTGACCCCAGGAATGTGTCAATAAAGTTTCCCCTTCCTGGGACAATGAATTCACGGTGTTCTTATTTCAATTTCCAGGAGTGTATGTAGGCATCTCAGACTTGTGTATCGGATTGGAAGATAGTTACGTCGTTTCGACAAGTGACACTTTAATTGTGTTGTGCAGAGTACTTATGGTAATTACTGTGTTCATAAAATGCTTTCAGCGACACCAGAAATAACTGCATCTTTGCGAATTCTAGCTTGAATCAAAATGTTTTATTAGTCAAACTGGACGGAAAGAATAAAAATATAAAATTTCCTTTATTTTTGTAATTATAATGGAAATTATAATTCAGTAACTTACAAATTATTTAATTTTCCGTCGGAAAATTTAGAACAGGAGTGCTAACAATGTCATGTAGTTTTATTTGACGCGATAAACGAAAGACACTGATCAACTGCCTAAGTTGTATGTTACACGTGAAGAAAACTTACCAGTATCTAGTTAAATATCAGAAAATTTGGCGTGAAAGTAGCTGAAAATTCATAAAAGTCGTTAAAATATTTACATGTACAACAGAAAAGGAAAACAAATTTGTGTTATACAAGAAGTATTCTGTTAATAAAATTACTTGAGGAAGGCACGTAGAACATAAATTGTAACATGTAATAAGCTGAAGTAGTGTTGATATTCTTGTTAAACAAGGCTTTGGATGTGATTTAAATAACATGAAGACTTATTGGGAAAGCTTACATGTCAAATACATTTATATTAACTAGAACAATATTTGATAATGAAGTCACTGGAGGCTCATAATCACACATTCGCAATTATCTCACTGATGGCTGATTTGCAGACCCATGTTCGCAGGAAGGTTTCAGGGTTTCAGTTTTTTGCTACCAATTATGATACACCCTGCATACATATTTACACAAGCGGCCGTTTGCACCGCTTGGGTTTTAAACCCCTCTAAGTACACGTTAGTGTAGAGTAAAAAAAAATTAAGAGGATTCTTGTTTTACTTCTTCAAAAAAAATAAATAAAAAAACGACTCATATGTCCCTTTAGCCACAAAATAAAAGAATAGCGTGTTTCAAAAGTAAAGAGTCGAGATGGAAATATGGTTTTATCGTTGATGCATAAAAAGTGATAGCAGAGACCACTATCAGATATGTTTAAAAATTTCCAGTATTTGATCATGCGATGAAGACTTCATCCAGTAATTCCTTTTATGAGCAACACCCGTAACACTAGGTCTCGATGCTTCAAATGATTTCCACAAAAACTTTATATTGGCACAAAGCCGATGTTTACGTTGTGTTATATGTTCTGTAACGATCGCAGCTGCAGTAAAGCCGGATACGTGAGACAGCTTATGTGAACTAGTATTCCTTCGCAACACATGATTCTGAGCTGACTGCTTTCAACTACACTGGCCTGTCATGTGACTGTGACCATCGATCAAAAGTCTGAATAACCACCTCTGGCAGTGTGAGAGGTGCAGGAAGAGAGCCGTTAAGGATCTGGAAAGCACCGACGGGGCTACGGAGCCACAGTGGCACCAGCGCTGCGAACAGCCTAATCGATGCAGCCCCTGGGTCTAAACACGGTGAGTTTGGTGGCCAGGGGTGTGCTCTTCTAATCACGCAAGTATTGTGCGAGCTGTTTGACACGTTCCAAGGTGCTGCTTTTAGATGTCATTCGGCCGAGGAAAAACGAACTGCTTATGGGGGTTGTCATGGTGCCCAAGGTGCTAGTCTTGATCCACTGTGCCTTCGAGAACGACGAGATCAACCAGGGGATGCCACGAAAATATTTGCTAGGCCATAGAGCACCCTCTTGTTTGCACCGTGTTTGCTTTCTAATGCTTCATGCCGTAGACACCACCAGCGATCTGTCATATGGAGCATAGAAGGCCATCTGTCGCTACTAAGAGGACTTCCAGCCGTGGTACTGACGTGTAAATTGTAGCGTTCGTCGCCGATGAACAGCAGTCAGTATGGGAGTATGAACCAGACACCTATTGCGGATGCCCATACACAGCACCGATCGCTGAAAGATCTTTGAAGAGACGCTGTTGGTAGCACTTTGTTTCATCTGGGCCGTAAGTTGCTCAACAGTTGTCCATCTACACGCCAGTACACACCTCTACAGTCGTCGTTCACAACATGGTTCACCACAGTTGCCTTGGCGCTGATTTTGAACAGCACCATTTTGCTATACACTGTATACCTCAACCATGGTCACACGAGAATAGTTTGCGAACTTAGCCGTTTCGGAAATCCTTACACCCTTTGCCCTAACACTGATCAGCCTTCTTGGGAGTCAGACAAATCGGTCCGTTTCATCGAAATGCTCTCCGCCCGCCTCGCAATACGCCCCTTTTTGTGGCGTCGTGCTAGGAACCACGGGAGTGTCTGATTGTCAATTTCCAAGATGAACTCTTGGTGTTCTAAGTAGAATTTGAACTTGCTTGTAGCATGGGGAACAGTGAGGGCCTCAAGCTCATAGGTGGAGTACTTGGCCTGAGTAGCTGTTAAAGCACTTGATGCTTAAGCAATGGGTCGACGTCCCCATACTGTTTCTACAACAATACGGCCGCTACCCCAGAGTTTGATACGTTCGTTTGCAAGATAAAAGGAAAATCAAAATGAGGGGCTTCTAGAACGGGGACATCACTAAGCACAGCCTTCAGGGCATCGACGGCTGCCGGTTGACCTTCAGTCCACCTGAACTCTTATCCCCTCCTTGGCAATAAACTCAAAGGGGCTTGGCGAATTTGGGCACGAACTTACTAAAAAGCGTTAAGAGCACCAATGAACGAGAGTACTACGATTTCAGTTGTAGGAGGGCGAAAATTGTGAATAGCCTGAGTTTGGGTTTGGTCCACCCAAACCCCTTCAAACGAAACTAATGTTCCAAAAAGAGAATCTCGGACAGCAGAAAATAAGTAAAATACATTAGTGTATTTTATTTTCTGTGAGTACCTAATTCCTAATGAAATTTTGACAAAAATTAATCAGCAACAACCTAGATTGGTATAAAATTTCATATAACACGTTTAAGTTACGTTCACTGTAAATTACTCAGTTTGTGAAGCTCTCTCTTTTCTGAAATTGCAATCATCTGTTCATCTGTACATTTACATCACATCTATACACCATCACAAAAGAAATATTAACAAAAAATGAATTATCCAAACGGGAAGAAAATCGATAGATATAATGTGCATGTACATATGAACAAATGATTACAATTCCAGGAAAATTGGATGATTTGTTCAAAAGAAAGAGCTTCATTAAGTCCGTAATACAGTGGTCTATCTCTGGCCGTTGTCCGTGCAGTTATTCGGCTTGGCACTGACTGACAGAGAGTTTGGATGTCCTCCTGAGAGATATCGCACCAAATGCTGTCCAATTGGTACCTTAGATCTTCAAAATTTCGAGCTGGTTGTAGGACCCTCTCTATAATGTTCCAAACGTTCTCAATTGCGGAGAGATCCGGCGACCTTGCTGCCCAAGAGTAGGTTCGGCAAGCACGAAGATCAGCAGTAGAAACTCTCTTTGTTTGCGGGCGATAATTATTTTGCTGAAGCTTAAACTCAGGATGGCTTTCCATGAAAGACAACGAAACGGGGCGTATCGTCGAGCCAGCCGGGATGGCCGAGCAGTTCTAAGCGCTACAGTCTGGGACCGTACGACCACTACGGTCGCAGGTTCGAATCGTGCCTCGGGCATGGATGTGTGTGATGTCCTTAGATTAGTTAGGTTTAAGTAGTTCTAAGGTCTAGGGGATTGATGACTTCATTGTGCTCAGGGCCATTTTTTTCGTATCGTCGACGCACCGCTGTACTGTAAGGATGGCATGGACGACAACCATACGGATCCTACTATGGCACTCCATACAATCACTCCTGGCTGTCTGGCCGTATGGTGGGCGGCAGTCAGATGGATATCCCATCGCTGACCCAGGCATCGTCGGACACGTCTTCCACCCGGAATGTAGTTAACTGGAGTAGAACTGTTTTTTGTGATGAGTCTCGCTTGGAATTGAGCACCTGTAATAGGCGATTTCTCTGATGCACTAGAGGGGGTGATCACTGGCTTTTGGGCCAAGGGTGGAAGCATTTCCGGAACGGCTAAATTTGTAAAATGTTAGCTTGTCGCCGAAGTGGAAGTATATCGCATACTGCAAAACCGACGCCGAGGCAACAGTGGTGCATTATGGGCCACGGGTATAGATGTGAACGACGGCTGCGGAGATGTATAAAGGCGGATAGACGTGCAACTGTTGAACAGCTGACCGCCCTGGTGAACCAAGGGAATACCGACAGTGTCTCCTCAACGAACGTTCAGCAAACATTGCTGCGTATGGGCCTCGGCATCAGGCGCGTGGTTTATGCATCCATCCTGACTGCTGTTCATTAGCGACAAAGGCTGTAATTGACGGGTCGATATCACAACTGGACGTCCACCGTGTGCGGACAGGTGACCTTTGTGACCTTTTCAGATGAATCTCGTCTTGTGCTCCATAGTACAGACGGCCGTTGGCGTGCACGTCCCTGCAACAATCGGCCGAAGAGTCGAGGCCGGAGGAGGGTGCATTACGGCCTGTAGAATGCTTTTGTGGCACAATCTGGGTGACATCGCCGTTCTGAAACTTCCTGGCAGATTAAAACTATGTGTCAGAAGGAGATTCGAAGTCGGGACCTTTGCCTTTCACAGGCAAGAGCTCTACCAACTGAGCTATCCAAGCACGACGCACGCCTCGGTCTCACAGTTTTACTTCCGCCTGTACTATTGTGAAATTTTGGAAGTTAGGAGACGAGGTACTGGCGGAAATAAAGCTGTGAAGGCGAGGTTCTTCCTTGGGTAGCTCAGTCGATATAGCAGTTTTGCGCAAAAGGCAAAGGCCCAGAGTTCGAGTCCAGGTCTCGCACACAGTTTCAGTCTGCCAGTTAAGTCTCATATCAGTGCAGACTTACCGTACTTCTCTAGCCACCAGGCTCCCCTGATTAAAGCCCAATCGAGGATATATGTGAACACCTTCATCGGGCCTCTTCGCCATGGCTCTTCAGCTGAGAAACCTGGTGCATCTACCCATGGCACTTGAGTCAGCATGGCTCCACATCCCTGTCGGTATCTTTCAGAACCTCACTATCTCTCTTCCTGCACGTCCGCGCTGCAAAATGTTCTTAAGGCTTTTGACCAGTGTTTATGTTATTGAGAGCGGTCCGTATAATAAAATATCACCATCTTATTCTGCTTAAGTTGTAGCCGTTTATGATCGCTAAAATGCGGATCTCAGTAGGGAAGTAAACTGAGACTTGTTCTACCGATTTCTCAGAAATTTTCCAGTGGTATCTGTGTTTGCCTCATCTCAGAACACAAAACTTCACCAGGAGCGTATCTCTGCAACACCGTTTCCTTTCCACTCTCTTAGTGCTTTTGTTTTCTACCGAATATGGATAGTCATCATAGATTCAACCCAACAGAATAATTATACGCCTTCGCAAATGTGCTGATAAATGAATCCAGAAGTATAGCGAAGAATAGGACTGTCTGTAATTCGATACTGTATGTATTGGCACCATAAGTGTTTTATCGTGCTTGACGTATTGCTGAAAATAAGAGCAAAAGGCTGTGACACGACCTTGTATTACTTAGAGTAGCAGGTATCTTTCATCAACTACATACTGTATATTTCGCCGCTTACAGTTCTGAGTCGTTTGGTAGTGGACTGAAAGGTGAACAAAAGGCAGACTCCATTCCTTTACACATGACGTTCTTTCAGAAAAGTGAAAACAGGAAAGGAAAGAGCTATATTATTTTCAGATTCACTTTCAGTCATTTTCGCATCACACATGCGATGGAAGAGCACCAATGGATGTACTGTTACACTCAAATCTTGATTTTTGGCGTTGATGGCCACAGCCACAAGAAAATCCCATCCCATCCTTGACAACTTTAGACAAAGAAATTTCGGCCATAGACGTGTGACAAGTGACTCCGCTCTTCGTCGCCGTGCCAAAGCATTTGGACACAATCACCTTTGATGTATAAATTTTTCATGGCCAATTAACAAATCTGTGGAAGACTAGACGTCTTGATCATCCTAATTCGTGTGGGCCCATGTCCCCATGCTATTCCTAATTTCTAGATTCAACGCTACGGAATAATTGAACGACATTGGAGATGTCCTGATAAATGAACCCAGCATTCCAACAAAGAATAAATAATAGTGAAGAAGATAGACCGGAGTATTTGGTACACCATCATCTTATGAAGATAAAAATGGAAGTATATATCCGCACGCATCAACTGATCTTCGTGTAGCGGTCTGTCTTATGCTGTTCGATATATCTGCACAGTTTGTCATCTGTAATTATTATGGTTCCACATTGCTATGACTCTATGAAACTGTTCACGTAAGCACACACTGTGACGCTGTTTGCGAAATATTATACTTCCAAATTTACACTTTATCACGATTTATGAAATGTTGATCGACTGAAAGTTTCTCTCAGATACCAGTTGAGCTGTCTGTCAGACAGAGGTGTGTAATATGCAGTTTAGCACAGTGCCGTAAGCACACACCCACACACACACACACACACACACACACACACACACACACCGTGAGACCTTGAACGAAGCGCAGATCATCTGCATGTATTCCAGCGTTCCGATACACTTATCTGTCGTTGCAACTTTCCTGCATTTAACAGCGTCAACAGCCTCACGGAACTTCCGATTTTATCTCCTACACTTGATCGTGAATAGTAACCATCTCATCTAGGGCACGCCAGATAGTACTTTCGCATTTGACGGTATCTGATAGTTAAGAACGACGGGCAGAATTATATCTACTAGGAAAAAGTGATCAAACATTCCAAAAAACTGTATTTTGGTCAGAAAATGAACGTGCACAGCCACATGGGATATTTTCTGGAAGTGAAAGATTACGGAGTAAGACTGACGGTAACATCTTGGCTACGTTCCTTGCGTCGACTCCACTAAATTCTCGGGGTTTCTGGCTGTCTTCCTCTTCATGTTCATTCGTCGTCTCGTATTCGTCGTCTTTATCTGTGTAGTTAGTTTGACAATTGACTTTTTTTTAGCAACTTTCACTCTTTAGTTATTTAACTTATTATTTAATTGCAAAGATACAATTCTATAATTATTGCTACAACAGGAGCCAGAATTCGCAAGTGCCGGCCGTGGTGGCCAAGCGGTTCTAGGCGCTTCAGCCCGGAACCGCGCGACTGCTACGGTCGCAGGTTCGAATCCTGCCTCGGGCATGGATGTGTGTGTTGTAATTAGGTTAGTTAGGTTTAAGTAGTTCTAGGGGACTGATGACCTCAGATGTTAAGCCCCATAGTGCTCAGAGCCATTTGAACCATTTTGAACCAATTCGCAAGTCATCTTCCTGAAAACACGGAAGCAGAAGGACCCTGAGAAGAACATAAAGAATCTTGCATTTTTGCCTTTCTGTGGTTCAGTAACGGGGAAGATTAAACGCCTCATAAATAGGCATAAAATCGATTCGGTCTTCAGTCCTCCACAAAAAGTCCGAAAACTCATAATGTCTGTGGAAGAGGATAAAGGCCTCAAAACTCAGAACGTCAGGAATATATAAAAAACCATATGTTTGTGGACAGTTTTGTGTCGGACGGACTGTTTGTACTATTGAACAGAGCTGTGTAGAACATGAGAGATGTTTTCACCTTCGATATCCAGGGAAATCAGCGATAGCGGAGCTTCTTCTAGAAGACAGACATTCGACGAGATACCGTTAGTTTCTGGGATTGTACTATAAAAAAAGTTATCGAGATAAAAATTTGTGACAACAGCCCCTATAAAGATGGAGGCCTCCAGCTAAGCACGACTTGGCACCCGACCATTGGAAGGTTGAAGAGGTTGCGGTCGGCGCGCAACGATAACACTTCATTATACGGCAATGGAGCGAGCACCAGTGACATCACAGAAGACAGTGCGGCAGTATAATGCCATATAAGGAGGGTAGCCGCAAGCAAAGGACACCACTTGAAAATGCCCGAAGATACTCGGCCGAAAGCTCGTCGACTTTAAACCACTTGACGCGGCTGGAAGCTCGAGAGAATTTTATCAATTTTATAACTAATTATACATTCTGAAGAGAATATTTGTCTTTGGGTTAGTCTGTGAGGTGTTCATGAAGTATCTTTTGAGTGCTGACTGAGCTGACCAACCAGATTACCGCCTGTCGCTCTGCGGATTCTGGTCTGGAGGTTTGAAAATGAGGACTCGCGTTTTGGGCAGCGTTGCGGAAGTTCTTGTTTTAGTTGTAGATGGAAGACTGCCTGTCTGCAGCTTTACAGTGTGGTAAGTGTAGATTGGCGGTGTGTAGCATGAGCACATTTGCAGTGTGAGTTTGCTATTCGTTCACGAAAATCGTGTAGTTCATGCTTAATTATTTTTTACGTTCGCATCGTGAAATTTAAGCTAGAGAACTCCAATAGGGCCCCGAGCGGGATGGGGATTTTCTCTGCCCGGGGGACTGGGTGTTTGTGTTGTCCTCATCATTTCATCATCATCATCATCATTATTCGTGACAGTGGCTACATTGGATTTAGTACAAATTAGACTGTGTAAAAATTGGAACTTTGCTCCGACACTGACGACCGCGCACTTAAGCGCCCCACAAATCAAACATCATCATAATCCAATAGAGGTTTCACAGCTAGGCATCGGGTCTTCCATGTGTAGCAACTTCCAACAGATTTTTTATAATCTGCTTGATATTAATTCATCTTGAAGGCAGAAAATTTAATTTCGTCACAGTTCCTATCAATGAGTGTTTATCGATGTTTTTGGAGTTGTTTGTTTTTCTCCCACGTTGAAACTCTGTGTGCCACGTGTTACCTGAACATAATTTAACACCTGATCTGATGGTTTAATCACCTTTGGAGATAGTTATATAAATTTATATTCGAACATTCTTTCAAATCGCTTTATTCTTACCACTGACTCTGTTAGTTAGACTAGTATACCGACTTGCATTCAGCTGTTAATTCACGAACATCGGAAGAGAAACGTACAACAAGACTTCATCAGTTGTTGGAATTTTTGTGAATTTCTTACTGTAATTAGTATCAAAATTAGAATCACTCACTGTGAATATTACACTTCGTGATTCTATGCATAGATTACGCAACATCTTACAGCGTCAAAGATAGTTGTTGTGGATGACACAGGTAACAGTTACAGTCCAGCGTTCTATATAAAGTATGATTACATGATATCTTGTCATTGTGATCTATTATAACAGACTCTGCCCACATGCCGATAACACATCACTAGGCTATAATTCACAATGTTGTACATATTTTCATACAAGGTGAGCTGTCTCTCACGGTTACTCGGATTCATATAAAATGAATTTCATTTTACAGTGCCCATTGTAAATGGTTGCGCAGAGTATGCTGTCACTGTCTAGGTATTATTCTACAGATTATTAAATTTTGTTTCTAACTTGCGTCACGGATCTAAACACAGTAGATGAGACGGCATCCTTTTTTCCTCAAGGCATATCCGAACTTACGTTAACGGGTAAACCGTTTTAAAAACCTTACCTAACTGTGATCTCGCTGTCGGACATGCCTCCTACATTAACTACTCCGTACGTATTTGTTTGACATTGTGCTGCCATCAGAACCAAATTATTGATTCTGTAGAGTCTAAACAATTATTACAAGCTGAAAATGGCAGCAAACAGTATTTTCCTCGACTGGCATTTATCATTCAAGGTACGTCGTACATCCTTAATGGTGCAGTTTCAGGTTGAACCAACGACATGCAAACACATGATGATTCGCAAGAAAGACAAAGTGTAGCTATAGGCATGCATTTTAAACGCCTGATATGGTGGAGCAAGTGTTACGACGGGTAGAAGTTGACCCTGAAGTAAGAGTGTGAATAACTGGAGCTGCTCAAGACAAGACTCTCACAATTTCGCGGTTAATTTAGCACCAGCAATTGCCTTATTCATACCTCTCGCAGCGTGTGCAAGCTCTCGTGGCAGAAGACCTCAATGCTACCTTACCGTTCAACCACTTGACACTTGAGTCTAAGACGTATCGCTAAACATCCGACGTTCACAGCGTTCACTTTGTATTTTGATTGATTCGGGGTTCATATATAGCGAGATAATAAATTACAATAAACCACATACGGACAAACACAAGTCCTCAATCGATCATGAAAGGGAGGCATCATGTTCACTTTAGTATCAATGTGTATGCCGAATTAATTGGCAACAGATGCATAGGGTCACGCCGTTTACAAGTAGTATTAATAGGGGCTGTTTTTCACCAGTTCCTGTTAGTTCTAATTGCCCGCACTATTGGAGAACCTGAACCTTGCAGTAAGACAACGGTTATTGTTTATGTACGGTAGAGCACGATCCTATTTTCTAGACCTAACATGAATGTAGCAGGAGGAACAAGACTTTTGGTCAGGTGAATACAGGGTTATAAATACAAAATCAAATAGGAGTAATGTAGGAGTAGGTTTAATAATGAATAAAAAAAATAGGAGTGCGGGTAAGCTACTACAAACAGCATAGTGCACGCATTATTGTGGCCAAGATAGACACGAAGCCCACACCTACTACAATAGTACAAGTTTATATGCCAACTAGCTCCGCAGATGATGAAGAAATTGATGAAGTGTATGATGAGATAAAACAAATTATTTAGGTAGTGAAGGGAGACCAAAATTTAATAGTCACGGGTGACTGGAATTCGAGAGTAGGAAAAGGGAGAGAAGGAAACATAGTAGGTGAATATGGATTGGGGGAAAGAAACGAAAAAGAAGGCGTCAGGTAGAATTTGGAACAGAGCATAACTTAATCATAACTAACACTTGGTTCAAGAATCATAAAAGAAGGCTGTACACATGGAAGAATCCTGGATATACTAGAAGATATCAGATAGATTATATAATGGTAAGACAGAGATTTAGGAACCAGGTATTAAATTGTAAGACCTTTCCAGGGGCAGATGTGGACTCTGACCACAAACTGTTGGTTATGAGCGGTAGATTAAAACTGAAGAAACTGCAAAAAGGTAGGAATTAAAGGAGATGGGATCTGGACAAACTGATTAAACCAGAGGTTGTACAGAGTTTCAGGGAGAGCATAATGGAACGGTTGTCACAAATGGGGGAAAGAAATACAGTAGAAGAAGAATGGGTAGCTCTGAGGGGTGAAGTAGTGAAGGCAGCAGAGGATCAAGTAGGTAAATAGACAACTGCTAGTAGAAATCCTTGGGTAATAGAAGAAATATTGAATTTAATTGATGAAAGGAGAAAATATAAAAATGCAGTAAACCTTGGGAAGATCAGTTTGGATTTTGTAGAAATATTGGAACACGTGAGGCAATACTGACCTTAAGACTTATCTTAGAAGAAAGATTAAGGAAAGGCAAACCTACGTTTGTAGCATTTGTAGACTTAGAGAAAGCTTTTGACAATGTTGACTGGAATACTCTCTTTCAAATTCTAAAGGTGGCAGGGTAAAATACAGGGGAGGAAAGCTATTTACTATTTGTACAGAAACCAGATGGCAGTTATAAGACTTGAGGGACATGAAAGGGAAGCAGTGGTTGGGAAGGGAGTGAGACAGGGTTGTATCCTCTCTCCAGTGTTATTCAATCCGTATATTGAGCAAGCAGTAAAGGAAAAAAAAAGATAAATTCGGAGTAGGTATTAAAATCCATGGAGAAGAAATAAAAACTTTGAGGTTCGCCGATGACATTGTAATTCTGTCAGAGACAGCAAAGGACTTGGAAGAGCAGTTGAAAGGAATGGACAGTGTCTTGAAAGGAGGATATAAGATGAACATCAACGAAAGCAAAACGAGGATAATGGAATGTAGTCCAATTAAGTCGGGTGATGCTGAGGGAATTAGATCAGGTAATGAGAGACTTAAAGTAGTAAAGGACTTTTGCTATTTCGGGAGCAAAATAACTGTTGATCGTCGAAGTAGAGAGGATATAAAAAGTAGACTGGCAATGGCAAGAAAAGCGTTTCTGAAGAAGAGAAATTTGTTAACATCGTGTATAGATTTAAGTGTCAGGAAATCGTTTCTGAAAGTATTTGTATGCAGTGTAGCCATGTATGGAAGTGAAACATGGACGATAAATAGTTTGGACAAGAAGAGGATAGAAGTTTTCGAAATGTGGTGCTACAGAAGAATGCTGAAGATTAGATGGGTAGATCACATAACTAATGAGAAGGTATTGAATAGGATTGGGGAGAAGAGGAATTTGTGGCACAACTTGACAAGAAGGGACCGCTTGGTAGGACATGTTCTGAGGCATCAAGGTACCACAAATTTAGCATTGGAGGGCAGTGTGGAGGGTAAAAATCATAGAGGGAGACCAAGAGATGAATATACTAAGCAGATTCAGAAGGACGTAGGTTGCAGTAAGTACTGGGAGATAAAGGAGTTTGCACAGGATAGAGTAGCATGGAGAGCTGCATCAAACCAGTCTCAGGACTGAAAACCACAACAACAACAACAACATGAATGTTTAACTATTGACGGATTCGTCTAGTAGGGTGCCCCCCCCCCCCCCCATATATTCTGACATCAGTCCGTTCTATTTATCCCTATACGAACATTAAAAACATAGGTGTATTCCATACCCACTGACAACATACTTACATACATTACGGGAGTGTGTGACACATGCATGAACACAGATCTTGGGCAGTCAGGTGCGGTCGCACGATATCGACAAGGAAAGCTCAAGGAGGTGTGAGAAGAGCACGTCAAGTATACAGTTGCTTATTATACACGGAAGTGCCAAACAATTTGGTATAGGCATGCACATTCAAACACATGATATATAAACAGGCAGAATACGGCGCTGTTGTCGGCAACGCCTATGTAAGACAACAAGTGTCTGGTGCAGTTGTTAGATCGGTTACTGCTGCCACAATTGCAGGTTTTCAAGATTAAAGTGAGTTTAAACGTGGTGTTGTAGTCGGCTCACGAGCGATGGGACACAGCACCTTAGAGGCAGGAAAGAGTGGGGGTTTTCTCGTACGACCATTTGAATAGTGTAGTGTGAATATCAGGAACCTGGTAAAACATCAAATCTCCGACGTCGCTGCGGCCGGAAGAAGATCCTGCAAGAACGGACCAACGACGACTGAAGGGAATCATTCAACGTGACAGAATTGCAACCCTTCCACAAACTGCTGCAGATTTCAGTGTTGGGCCATCAACAAGTGTCACCGTGCGAACCATTCAACGAAAAATCGTCAATATGGGCTTTCGGAGCCGAAGGCCACTCGTGTACCATTGATGAGAGCACCACACAAAGCTTGACGTCTCGCTTTGGACCGTCAGTACCGACATTGGGCTGTTGGTGACTGTAAACATGCTGCCTGGTCGGACGAGTCTCGTTTCAAATTGTATCGAGCGGATGGACGTGTACGGGTATGGCTCATGAAACCATGGACCATGCATGTTACCAGGGGACTGTTCAAGCTGGTGGAGACTCTGTAAAGGTGGGGGGAGGGGGGGGGGCGTGTTCTTTTGGAGTGATGTGGGAATCCTGATACGTCTAGATACGACTCTGACAGGTGTTAAGTACGTAAGCATCCTGTCTGATCACCTGCATCCATTCATGTCCATTGTGCGTTTCGACGGACTTGGGCAATCCCAGCAGGACAAAGAGACACTCCAAACGCCCAGAATTTCTACAGAGTGGCCTCAGGAACACTCTCCTGAGCATAAACACTTTACCAAACTCCCCAAACGTGAGCATTATTGAGCATATCTGGGATGCTGTTCAGAGGAGATTACGAACCCCTCGTACTCTTACGGCCTTACGGACAGCCCTGTAGGATTCATGGTGTCAATTCCCTCCAGCACTACTTCAGACATTAGTCGAGTCCACGCCACGTCATGTTGAAACACTTCTGCGTGCTCGCGGGTGCCCTGCACGATATTAAGCAGGTGTACCAGTTTCTCTGGCTCTTCAGTGTAGAACGGAATGGTCTGTACATCAACACGCTATTTTTTCCGAACATTTGTTTATGTGCATATTGCTTTAAGGGGACATTGGTCCTTTCGAGTTTTCTCCATTACAGTCTCCTGTAAGAATATGGGACGCTTCTTTTACACACGCTGTATAGCATCTTCATGTTCTCCCATTAGGTCAAAATTTATATAAACTGTTGAGCAATTTTAATTGATTTCATATTCTGCAATTACTTACTTCAGTATGTAATTTCGGGTTTGTGTATTCTCCTAACCGTACACCTATAGGACAGGCGAACAAATGACAGCGTATGATTGCAAGTAAGTTCCTGTATTGTTCACCAGTGGGAGATGATGGTGCATGTACGACCTATTTTCGTCTCATGTTAACATTTCTCACCAGAGAAACTACCTGCCTCGAAAGTGGTCCATTTGTCAGACCCATGCGACGCATGTGTTTTCGACGGATAATCATTGGTGAAAATGTTCTTTTTCCGTATTCCAAAGTATCCGTTGGCGGTGTACCTGCGACTAAGCCAATCAATATGCAACGTCATGATAACGCAACTATACGTGTGGTGCAATGACACTTGCAACATACCGAAAAGATGTTCTTTACATCTGGATATTTCAGAATCTTAGAATATTAGGTGTGTGAGAAAAATAGCGAAACCTTTATCGACCAAAGTTTTATTTTTTTAATTTTCAAACAGCAGTGCTGTCCCCTTGAAAGTAGTTCCCATTGGCAATTACAGACCAGCTGAATAGTTGTTCCCGACCTTGGTAGCGGCGCTGGAAGTCTTCAACTGGTACGTCACGTTCCTTTGTATGTTCTCTTGAGGCCTTAAAGTGACGTCCTTTGAAAATATTTTTTAATTTCTGGATGAAAAGTCACAAGAACTCAGGTCAAGTGAATAGAGGGGGGGGGGGGGGGGGTATGTGGAACGACATCAATGCCTTTCGAGTTCAGAAGTTCCTTGATGGTAGTGGCCAAGTGACATGAGGCGTTACCATGATGCAGCCTCCACTTGTCTGAAATTTCAGGTCTCTTTCGATTCCCCTTTTTCCTGACCATTTCAAGGTCATCTTTGGCAAAAACCTGAATGACAGTTCTTCCTGGAGGAACAAATTCCTTAAGCATGATACCTCTACTGTCAAAAAAGGAAATTTGCATTGTTTTGATCTTTAATTTGCTCATTCGCCACTACTCATTTTGCCGTTTTGTCTCAGAATCGCACTTAAAAATGCAGAATTCATCATCTGCGGTAACACGACTGAACCATTCACGGTCATTGGCAGTCGTCTCAAGACATTCAACGCACACGTTATGCGATTGTCCTTCTGCTGAGTTGTATTGTTTTCGGCACCGTTTTGGCACAAATTTTTCGCATGTGCAAAACTTCGGACAAAACTTGATATTTTCAACGATCACCCATCATCTTCATTGTTAAAGAGCACGCGCGTGTTCGATGTTTTCATCGATTTCTGAAGATCAAGGACACCCTAAGCGAGGTTCATCTTCAACGCTTTCTCGGCCTTCCAAAATGATTTCAGCCAATGAAAAACTTGTGCTCTTGATAAGGAATGTTCCCTACAGGTCTGTTTCGATTTTTCAAAGGTCACACTTGCGGCTTCGCCAAGTCTGACACAAAACTTTATTGGCATAATGTCGCTCTAAATTCCACTTTTCCATTTTCATAACACACAAAAAAACACAACTTCACTGTCGGCGCTCTTAGAAATCACGTGATCGCAGTTCGGAACTGAAACTCGGACTGAGCGTCTGGATGGAATGAACACAAGCAGAACAACACAGCGTTGCCAGATCGCTAGCAGCCTTGTTAGTGTCAGTCTCATTACTTTTCTCACATATCTCGTTTTCCGAGCTCAAACACAATGAGGTTCCTACACACAATGACGTCCTTCACGCTAAACAGTATTTGACGAAGTAGGTCATACGATAACCAACTTGCGCTTTCTTCACGTGACGTCGTGAAACCACGGATCAAAACCGTCACGTTGATGCCGTAATTCCGAATGGCATTTCGCTCAGCACCACGCCAACGATTATTAACAAAACTACGACAGTGTGAGATGTCAAATAAAATTTGTGACTGTAGATTTTGCTACCGAAAACTCAATATATGATATCTGAAGGAGCGCCATCAACAGATTCAGAAGTGCCCCAGAGAAGCGTGCTAGGACCGTCGTTGTTCATTTATGTGTTAATGACCTGTCTGCAAATATTAATTGCAATCTCAGAATTTCTTTACAATATGCAGTTATTTATACTGAAGTACCGCCTGAAATGAAAACTGCAGAAATGTATACTTACATCTTGATAATATTTCAAAGAGGTACAAAGAACGTGCAAAACCTTCCAGGTATAATCAATGTCCATGAATAAGGTACATTCGTCCTTTACAGAATGTTGAAAATTTCTAAGCTATCGATTAAAGCTGTCTTTAAGATGCGACAAATTTGTCACTGATGGCGATATGCTCTTCCGTCGTGCTGCCTCGTCCTTGCCGTGCTGCACCTTACCGTCGAAGTCTCGAGAAAGGCTTCTGTTTAATCAGGTAAGTAGCAGTGAACTTGACTAATTACAACCTCGTCGTTCCTTCCATTTTCTTATCTCTCGAAGTGCCTGTTCTCTAACTCGCGCAGCTACTTTGCGCAGATATCTGACTGCCGCCACCGACAGAACACAATTTCGCTGCGCTAACTTGGTTATAAGGCAGATAATCGACAAGACGTTCACTGCGGGTCTCTGGGAAGAGAGGGCTGCTGGAACAAGCCACGTCTGGAAAATGTATTTCTGTTATATAATGCGATAACGTGCCATTATTCGCCAGCGTGCGAATTTCGTACTCTGGTATACTAGTCTGAAGCCTTGGACCGACGAATTATCGACACGGTGTTGTGGATTGCATCTGCAGTCAGCCAACTTTGTTTCACGTGTACGAAGTAGAGCTATGAATGATAAAACTTCCATTTTTCGTTTGTCGAGGTCTATTACCAGTACGATTTAGTCTCATGTCAAGACATGCTTGAAAGAGTTGTACACACGCAGTACTCGATTACTGTTATTACTCGCCGCTCACACGAAGGCGCGCTTTTTGCACTAATTTAATACACACTCTGTGCTATAGTACCTATTTCGACAGTAAACTTTCTGCAGGTGCTCGAACGCAGGACAGCAGTCAGCAACATGGTACAATCTTTCATTATGAACAAAAAAAAAAAAGTGCTGAAATTCGAGCCTGACGACAGCACGATTGAGTGATAACGGTGTTTAAAAATATAAATTTTAATAATTGTAATAAAATCTGTCCATCTCTGCTTACTTGCCATTGTCTCGTTGCAGAATCTCTAAGCTGAAAGGCGAACAGAGAATGTAGTGGGAAAGATTAATCAACACATATTGCTTTCAGTTCTTAAAAACTAATACGCAGTTACAAAAGTACAGACAATGGTAAAAAGGTAGATATCTGAAACCGGTACAAAAGTAATTAAATCATCACACATACACAATGTGATTCACGCTCAGGCTCAAGTGTAGAAATAATGACGATCTTATGTTACGAGGGTGGTTTGTAAAGTTCTCGGAATCATCATAAGAAGTCAGCACTAATGCAAGTTGGTCGCGTTATATTCATTGGACTGTTGCCCGTAAACACGTGCCACCAAGAGAGCTGTGGTGGTGACGTGGCTCTGTTGTTGTTCCTGCGTAGTGATTTGCGAAGAAAGAAAAAATCGAGATTCGAACAGTAATTAAGTACTTTGTGAAGAAAGCTATGAACGCTAACGACATTCATGCCGAGTTCCAGAATACACTTGGGAACTCTGCTTCTTCATATTCAACTGTTGCCAAGTGGACAAATGCATTTAAATTTGGTCAGGAGAGCTTAGATGATGATCCGCGCAGTCGTCGGCCAAAATGTGTCACTACTCCAGAAATCATTGTAAAATTTCACAAAATGGTCATAGAGGATCGCCGATTGAAAGTGCTTTAAATTGCTCATCCTTGCGAGATGTCATCTGAAAGGGTCGATCACATTTTAACTGAATAATTAGAAATGAAAAAATTATCTGCTAGATGGGTGCCGTGATTCTTGACGCGCGCCCGCACACTTGTGCCGTCGCCATTGCAAAATTACACGAACTAAGGTATGAATTGTTTCCAAACCCACCTTATTCACCTGATATAGCTCCGTCAGAATTCCGTCTCTTCCCAAAACTGGAAATTTTTCTTGGTGGACAAAGATTCACTTCAAAGGAGGAATTGATAGCCGGAGATGACAACTATTTTGCAGGCCTGGAGGAAACTCATTTCGAGATGTGGAACATCATTGGACCAAGTGCATTAATCTATAAGGAGACTACATTGAAAAATTAAAAAAAAGTTTCAGTGATGTAAGTACTTTTTTTCTATTCCGTTCCGAGAACTTTTCAGACCGCCCTCGTATAATGAATAGTAGGTCCCAAGCCCGGTTGAGAAAGGAGGAGGGTGAGGATTCACATCTCGTAAAAAAAACCTTGATTCACCTGGCCCAGGTGATAGTACCCTGAGAGGGTCCCTTGCCTGAGTAACGGTGAAGACCTTAACGTCAGTGAAGACGGAGATGACCGTCAGTACGGCGGAGCTGCTTTTAGGAATAATATGAAAGCTAACGATAGCAAACACAGATGTGTCTGAACCCATAATGGGCGGAATCCTTCTCAGTGTCTGTTACCCATGTTAGCGTCTACTGCATCAATTGCTTCAGGAACTAACAATCCCTGGTTCTAAAAACCCAATGGAAACACTGGAGAAACTATTAAAGGCTATCAAGTAATAATTATTATCCCATTTGGTGCCCAATCCACCCGCCAATAGGCGACAACCGGGGCTTCGGAATCTGGGGGATCTGCGCAGTCACGAACACAGAAACAGTCGGAGTTCTCTGGCAGACTTCCATCCGAAACTGTCACTTACATAGGCACATTTAAAATCAGCACTCTAATTCAGCGGGAGATAATTACACAACCTAGCACAGGAGTTTGATCAACAAAACAATTCAGATTTTAGCCCTTCAAGAAACATAATTCACAGATGAAGCCACAGTTGAATATGGAAATTAACATATCTTTAAAGTGTAAAACAGAAAGGTGTTCCGCTCCTGGGAATGGCTTTTGTCGCACATAAAAATATAAAGACTCCATAAGAGACTCGTGCCCCATAAGCAACCGCCTTATGACAACACGCATGCAGTGCGGTAACAAAAAATATACCTTCATTAATATTCATGCTCCCACCAACATTGCTTACAGAAAGGA
This sequence comes from Schistocerca nitens, assembly GCF_023898315.1. Classification (NCBI taxonomy): domain Eukaryota; kingdom Metazoa; phylum Arthropoda; class Insecta; order Orthoptera; family Acrididae; genus Schistocerca; species Schistocerca nitens. The sequence goes on along the minus strand of NC_064614.1, from coordinate 696,750,249 downwards.
TCCACAGACTGTGGAGAAATTCTGGACCGATCTTGAGAAAGTAATGGCTAAAATTCCCAGGAAATCGAAATCTTTTTGGGTGATTGATTTCAATGCTCAGATAGCTAATGAAAAACAATACTAGAAACCTGTAGGAAAATATCTCACCCATAAATTTACCAACAAAAACGAAAAGAAACTTATCAAACTACGCCAACAAAACAACCTTAAAATCAAGTCAACATCATTGAGGAAGAGTCTCCAAAAACAAAAGACCTGGAGATCCTCAATAAAAAAGCTCGGTGAATATAAGATTGATCATGTTGTCATCTCGTATCTTCTAAAGGAGGTAGTTCATGACATACAAGTCCGTAGAGGTGCAAACATAGATTCAGACCACTATCTAACACGGATAAAAATGAAATTTACCCCCAAAGAGAGGCCACCGCAAGAAGGTGCACCAGCAGAAATTTGAAACCAGAAGAATCAAAAAAACTAAGCTTGCAGAAGAACTGGAAGAAGTCCAGGCAGATACTTGGGAACAATTTCACAGTAAAATAATTCAGAAGGCCAAATAATTAGTCTCCCTGAAGAAAAACACAAAACATCCATGGTGGGATACAGAGTGTGATAAAGCTTTGGTAAAACGAAAAATGGTTTACCTTACCTACATCAGAAACAAAACACCGGAAAATCTTCAATACTTTTATGAAACTAGGAAATAAGTGGCGAAAACCATTTGGCAGACCAAAAGAAAATAACTGAAAAACCAACTCAACTTAATCGAAGGACACCTCCGCAACTACAATACACGAGATTTTTACGGAACTTTTGCAGAGGAAATTCGGGGATACAGCTCACAAAATATATGTTTCAAAAAATTTTACTCAATAGTTGCACTCACTGACCAAGAAATCTGTAAGGATCTGGCACGTTATTTTTCAACCCTTCTTAATTGTACGGAACCACCTTCGAGATTACCTAACGAAAGACCTATTTACAGGCACCATGAATGATTCCCACCAATACAAGAAGAAATTCACGAACACATTGTTAAATGAGAAATAATAGAACGTCTGGTGAAGATGGGATTATTGCTGAGTTACTGAAAAATCTAGGACCAAATTCTCTCAGAGAGTTAACCCAAATCATTACACATATTTGAGATACAGAAAAATTATCCCAGGAATGGAAACGTGCGCTTATTCGTCCGTTACACAGAAAAGAAGACAAATCTGATATAAATAATTATGGAGGCGTATCCCTACTTCATGTCGCATACAATCAGCTTGTCTTCTTCAAAGAGCACAAACTCAACTGGAAAACAAAATTGGTGAATACCAAGATAGCTTTCGCCCCAGTAGATCCTGCACAGAACAAATTTTCAATCTAAAGACCGTGCTAAAATACAAGACAATCATAAACAACCCAATAATTTGCAAGTTTGTTGACTTTAAAAAGACGTACGTCTCAGTTCACCGACAAGCACTTTTTGATGTCCTTGAAGAATAAATGTTAGATCCAAAAACACTTAACCTCATCAAACAAACATTAACCTATACTACCTCCAACGTGAAATTCATGGGGAAATATCGGATTGGCCGAGTGGGTTACAGTGGAAAGTTCAAGTCCTTTCTCTGCCCGACAATTATTGCGATGCCCTTTCGTGCATTTCTGAAACTTGGCAGTGGACACAGTGCCTGGCGCTGCTCACCAGTTTTCAGAAAGTGGTCGCCATCCTACGATCATCATAGAGAAGTCACACCGGACACTGCATTCGCGAAGCCATCCCGAAATGTAGCACACGCCCCACTATCTGAAACGAGAACAGAGTGAAACTTTCCACTGTTGTATAGAACCTGAACAGACTACGAAAGAAAGAAACAGATGCACAAAAATTATCTGCCGTGACAAGTGGCAAATAGAGTTGTCGTAACTAAGCTTCTGAGATGTCGGAAATGAAAACTATAGATCAGTGTTTATTAACCGTTATAGGCTTATGGCAGTAAAATACAAATTTTAATGAGAAAACTATTCAAAGATTGAGGTTTCGTCAGTTATCTCTGGAGAGATAGATGGACGACATTACCAGTACTGAATGAAAGCTAATAAATCAGGAAATAAGCTAGGCTGAAAGATGATATCATGACTGTAATGATAATGAAATGGATGTGAGGAGGGTATGTAGTCAAATGGACGCCTGGATGCCTGGGTTGCAAGAGATGAAAAAGAATGAGGCGAGACTGCAATGAAAGGGAAGTATATGGCAAAAACATGCAAGAGCAACATCAGTAAGTGTAGCTGAAACCTACTGCATTTATACCTCATGAAAAAACCTGTATCGATCACTGCCATTGACGATCATAAAATTACCGGAATACAGTGAGCAATGCAGTGAGGAACAAGAGTTATCAACAAAAACACCACGGAATTCTATTCGTTTAAATAAATGTCCATCTCTCAGCATCTCTTTCACGGAATAGATTAATGTACATAGTTGTATATGAAAAACTGGTAAGAGAAAATGTTTATACTTCTTTCGACTAATACGGGTTATTAACACAATCACTGTAATGAACTTTGCCAACTGAAAAACATCAAAGAATTAAAGGCACAATAATTTTGTTCGTGGCGCTTGACGTATTTAGGTCATTTTCGTCGTCTAATAATATCTGTTCTTACAGAAAAAAACACTTTGTTGAATCAGTTACTGCACAATCTCATAATAATGCACGGATCGTTCAAGTGAAACAATATTCCCTAGACTCGATATGGAATTTACCCCGCCATCGCACAACTTCAGTATCAAGTAATGTAAAATAATCAAATAGATTTAATTCTAAAGCCAATCTGATAGCTCTCAACTGAATTTCATTGGTCCGTACTGGATGGAAACAGGTCTTGTCAAAAATTAATCTACCTATAGAATTTAAATCCGTGTTCGAGTGCTGAAAATTGCCACACTCGTTGAGGCCGAGTAAAACACTCCAAAAAGAAGAAATTTAAAGGACATGAAATAAGTAATAGCCGATCGTTAAACAAATCAAATTATATTTCAGGCTTTTACAGAGCGTGGAAAATGAAATCTGTTTCAATGGCTGTCAGAAGGTATAGATGGTATAATAAATCAAGAATGAAATAAAGACAACACAAATTTCTATACTTGATGAGGTATGAAATATATTCATGAGCCAAAAATTAAAGCTTCCACGTAGACAGAAGCAGATGGCGAAACTAGCAAAATATGTTTTCGGACTTCTCTATGAAGTGACAACTAAACCTATATTTAATGGTAGTTAAAAAGGGGAGTAAAATAAAGAAAGGAAGAAACCCGTGAAAACTTTTGCCACTTCAACAATGTTCTGTAAGGACTCGACGCTTACCAACTCATAAAACCTAGACAATGCAGCAATGGAAGAAAGTCTTTGGTCGGATGAATCCTTATTCACACTTTTTCCAACTTGTGAGCGAATTCGCGTCCCAAGAGAGAAAAATGGCGGGTGTTCAATGGCGGTCATATCGTGATATTCCAATGGCCCCGTAGTTACTCTGCAAGGCCGCACTACTGCTGAAAAGCATCCGTTTTTGCTGATCAGGCGCATCCCCTTCTACAACGTGCGTTAATTATTTGTATTTTCTGCTTCCAATCAGTTTTATTTGATTTCATGTTTACTTTAATATATTGTAATCAGTTTCCAGCATGCTCCGCTCATTTTCAGGAATTATACATACAGAAAATTGTTACATAAAAATAAATAGAGAAATAGTGCAATGTCTCACAATAGCTTCACTAATGCACGAATGATGCAAATGAAGCTTTGGTACGCTAAAATCGATATAGCGTCAATAGTAGTGAACAACGAGACACAACTCAACACCAGCAAGAGACATCACTGGACATGAACTTCTAGCCAAGCACTGCCCACTGTACCTCCAAATATCCCAAAAGCCACGCCAGCAGCGAAAAATAAACAGTCCTACATTAATTTAGTTTAAGAAAAATAGTTCAAATGTCTCTGAGCACTATGGGACTTAACATCTGAGGTCATCAGTCCCCTAGAACGTAGCACTACTTAAACCTAACTAACCTAAGGAGATCACACACATCCATTCCCGAGGCAGGATTCGAACCTGCGGTCGCGCGGTTCCAGACTGAAGCGCCTAGAACCGCTTGGCCACACCGGCCGGCTTAGTTTAAGGCATTTTATTTTTAAATAACAAATTTCTGTAGGTATGAATATCTGAAGACTGGTGGAATAGGCTCGAAACGCGTTGCAATAAGTGACAGATAGAAGAAAATGCAGAGACGTAATTATTCCCCACAGGTATGGGTCGCAAACGTAGCAACATGGCCACAGCTATAGTCGGATTCACGAACGATGGCAGTTCGCGCAAGTCGAGGCACAGACGGGTTTGCATTGTTGCTAGTTCCAGCCGATAGCTGTGGTACGTGCTTTGCTGCTGAAGAAAGCGTGTATCCTGCAAATTACATCTCTCGCTTGATTATGTAGAATTTGTCGCTTACCACCACCATCTGCGATGATAACCCGCAACAAACGGAATGAAAATGCACTACATAACTCGCTACTATCACGTTTAATGCTCGCATTGGCTACGACGATCACAGTAAAGCGCGCAGAACATCACTGATCACTCATCGGCTGTCGGAGAATGTGTGACGTAGATGCTTAGAAAAAGCCTCAAATCGGCCGTCATCTTTCGTGCGTCCAGCTGTAACAATGTGTGTTCTCCTGTGATGACGCTGTGTTCCAAGGCGACAGGACCACCACTGTCACCATATCTCAATATTACTGACCCATTGTGGTCTATTTTAGAGAGACTGTGCGTTTATGCTCCCCATCACCATGATCGTTACCTCAACTTGTCACCGTTTCCCTTGAAAACCATACAGAATCCGTGCTTATCCATTTTGAGACTGTTTTGAATGCAAACGATTTTCTTACGTCTTATTAGGTGAAAAAGACGATCGTGTGAAACCGAGCTCGCGCTATTCGTCCACGAGACTCAGAGGGCCATAGACACGGTAGATGCCGTCCTTGACTTCCGCAAGGCGTTCGATACAGTTCCCCACAGTCGTTTAATAAACAAAGTAAGAGCACATGGACTATTAGACCAATTTTGTTATTGGATTGAAGAGTTCCTAGATTACAGAACGCAGCATGTCATTTGATGGAGAGAAATCTTCCGAAGTAAGAGTGATTTCAGGTGTGCCGCAGGGGAGTGTCGTAGGACCGTTGCTATTCACTGTATATATAAATGACCTTGGGGATAACATCGGAAGTTCACTGAGGCTTCTTGCGGATGATGTTGTAGTATATTGAGGGGTTGTAACAATGGAAAATTGTGCTGAAATGCTGGAAGATCTGCAACGAATTGACGCATGGTGCAGGGAATGGGAATTGAATCTCAATGTAGAGAAGTGTAATGCGCTACGAATACATAGAAATAAAGATCCTATATCATTTAGCTACAATATAGCAGGTCAGCAACTGGAAGCAGTTAATTCCATAAATTATATGGGGGCATTACGAGTGATTTAAAATGGAACGGCCATATAAAATTAATCATCGGTAAAGTTGATGCCAGTCTGAGATTCATTGGAAGAATCCTAAGGAAATGCAGTCCGACAACAAAGGAAGTAGGTTACAAAAAAACGGCTCTGAGCACTATGGGACTTAACATCTTAGGTCATCAGTCCCCTAGAACTTAGAACTACTTAAACATAACTAACCTAAAGACATCACACACATCCATGCCCGAGGCAGGATTCGAACCTGCGACCGTAGCAGTCCCGCGGGTCCGGACTGTAGCGCCCATAACCGCACGGCCACCGCGGCCGGCAAGTAGGTTACAGTACACTTGTTCGCCCACTGCTTGAATATTGTTCACCGGTGTGGGATCCGTTCCAGATAGGTTTGATGGAAGAGATAGAGAAGATCCAACGGAGAGCAGCGCGCTTCGTTACAGGATCATTTAGTAATCGCGAAACCGTTACGGAGATGAGAGATAAACTCCAGTGGAAGACTCTGCAGGAGAGACGCTCAGTAGCTCGGTACGGGCTTTTGTTGAAGTTTCGAGAACATACCTTCACCAAGGAGTAAAGCAGTATATTGCTCCCTCCCACGTATATCTCGCGAAGAGACCATGAGTATAAACTCAGAGAGATTAGAGCCCACACAGAGGCATACCGACAATCATTCTTTCCACGAACAATACCAGACTGGAATAGAAGGGAGAACCGATAGAGATGGTACCCTCCGCCATACACCGTCAGGTGGCTTGCGGAGTATGGATATTGATTTAGATGTAGATGAGACAAGGCAATGTGTTACGTATATTTGTTATTAGATGTTTTTTGTGCTATTGTCCTGGAATGAAACCCATGGAACGTCGGTAGTAGTTTGTCCCCATCACCATGGCAGCTGCCTGTTAGCAGAAAGCTGTCGAGTAGTGTCTGCAAAAAGTGGAAAGAATTAGTACTTTCTAATCTCTCTGGGATGAATGACTGCCATTACCTCGGACCCAACACATTCAGCGGATGCTCCGGCAGCTCCGTCAGGAATGAGCTGCCGGCAGCGAAGCTGGGCCACATCGTGGAGCAGAGCGCGCCGCCGCCTGGCCTGGTCCGCTCGCAGCTGGTGGCCGGGACGCCGGGCTGCTAACCCCGCCGCAGCGCCAGCGCGGGATTAGGCCGTGATAGCGGCGCAAGGAGCCCGGGTCCCCGCCTAATCTCCTTAGGAGCGGCCGCCGCCGCCGCGGACGGACCTCGTAATCTCGCCGGCGAAACAACCGGCGCCGTGCCACACCGCACCGCACCGGACTGATCCCAACGGGACCCGGCCACCAGCATTGACCCGTCGTGGTGAGAGAAGCCGTCTTGCGGGGTTGCTACGGTGCACCGTGTCCTAGAAACCTGCCATCACGTCGTCTCTATTCACTCAACTCCTTCTCTCCGTCCGTCTGTTTCTCTTTGCTAGCGTCTTTCTTTCCCTTTCACTCTCTTCCCTATAACTGTCCTGTACTATATTTACTTAATATTACGTATTTTTCGCAAGTGACAGAGGGTGCTATCCTCAAGAGTTACAGTGACAAAAAAATCGCAACACCGAAAAATATTTAATGTAGGACAATGAAATTTTGGCAATACGGTAGTCTACCTAACATCCTCTTCTTCTGTCGGTACCTATCCAGTTAGGATGTTGCCGATCAAGGCGGTCATGGCTGCAACTAGGGTGAAATTTACCCTACAACCAAGGAAAAAAACAGGTCAATTCAATATCACAGTTTGAGCTGTGCCATTTCCTCCAAGTCCACTCTCGAGACTAATAATATATTTGTAGACAGGCTTGCGGTGGCGGCGTTGACGATACACATGTCGACGAGGCATAGTGCTTCAATGCTGTTGCGGATAGAGCTCACAGCGGAATGATTCCTCTGGTCTGCACTGCCCGCTTATATAGAGAGCGTGTGACCTCGGCTACGTAACGTGGTGATAACGGACTTAAGACTCGGCGGGCGCACTCAGGCAAGCGTTATCACGTACGCGTGCTGTAGTAACACTAGCAGCACTCGTACCCGGGTGCGCCGACACGAGTCCACTGGCGCCGAGCCAGGTCGGGATTAATAATTGTAGTACAAAGTAATATCTCCAGTTACAGTTACATTTTCTGCAAGTACACCAAGTCCTTTCATCCATACATGTATCTTTTCATCATTACTAACTTGTCTCCAATGTAAATGGCATATTACTATAAACATAGCTAGGCCTACTTTGGCTCTTCGGGTCAATACCACAATGCCAAGTTTTACAGGCGATAACATCTCGATCGGCGAAAGATTCCAGACCAGGAAGCGATGCGTTTTCGCAACGAACAATGGCCAGTGTAAACCAACCACTAACAAAATTTCCCATGGCTGCATCTAGGGTCGGACTTACAATATGCCTCGTCGACGTATGTATCGTCAACGCCGTCACAGCATCCCTGTCTACAAACATATTATTAGTCTCCTGAGTAAACTTGGAAATGGCACAGCTCACAGTGATACTGAATGGACCAATTTTTTCCGTGGTTGTAGGGTCAATTTCACCCTAGATGCGGACCCTCGTGCGCCGAGCCAAGTCCACTGGCGCCAAGCCATGTCGGGCGGGTTGCTTCACCGACTCGCTAGGCGCTCAGCGAAGAGGAAATGGCACAGCTCAACCTGTGGTAGTGGAATTTACCTATTTTTTCCCGTGGTTGTAGGGTAAATTTCACCCTAGATACAGCCACTGGAAATTCCGGTAGTAGTTGGTTTACACTGGCCATTGTTCGTTGTGAAAACGCATCGCTTCCTGGACTGGAATCTTTCGCCGATTCAGATGTTATCGCCTATAATACTTGGCATTGTGGTATTGACCCCAAGACCCAAAGTATACCTACTTATGTTTATAGTAATATGCCATTTACATTGTATACATGTTCTTGTGTGTACATGTATACAATGTAAATGTTCTTGTCACCCCCCTCCCCCCCTCAAGAACCATGGACCTTGCCGTTGGTGGGGAGACTTGCGTGCCTTAGCGATACAGATAGCCGTACCGTAGGTGCAACCACAACGGAGGGGTATCTGTTGAGAGGCCAGACAAACGTGTGGTTCCTGAAGAGGGGCAGCAGCCTTTTCAGTAGTTGCAGGGGCAACAGTCTCGATGATTGACTGATCTGGCCTTGTAACACTAACCAAAACGGCCTTGCTGTGCTGGTACTGCGAACGGCTGAAACCAAGGGGAAACTACAGCCGCAATTTTTCCCGAGGGCATGCAGCTTTACTGTATGGTTAAATGATGATGGCGTCCTCTTGGGTAAAATATTACGGAGCTAAAGTAGTCCCCCATTCGGATCTCCGGGCGGGGACTACTCAGGAGGATGTAGTTATCAGGAGAAAGAAAACTGGTGTTCTACGGACCGGAGCGTGGAATGTCAGATCCCTTAATCGAGCGGGTAGATTAGAAAATTTAAAAAGGGAAATGGATAGGTTACAGTTAGATATAGTAGGATTTGTGAAGTTCGGTGGCAGGAGGAACAAGACTTTTGTTCAGGCGAATACAGGGTTATAAATACAAAATCAAATAGGGGTAATGCAGGAGTCGGTTTAATTATGAATTAAAAAAAATAGGATTGCGGGTAAGCTACTACAAACAGCATACTGAACGCATTATTGTGGCCAAGAAAGACACGAAGCCCACCCCAACTAGGGTAGTACAACTTTATATACCAAATAGCTCTGCAGATGACGAAGAAATTCAAGAAATGTATGATGAAATAAACGAAATTATTCAGTTTGTGAAGGGAGACGAAAATTTAATGGTAATGGGCGACTGGAATTCGGTAGTAGGAAAAGGGAGAGAAGGAAACGTAGTAGGTGAATATGGATTGGGGCTAAGAAATGAAAGAGGAAGCCGTCTGATATAATTTTGCACAGAGCACAACTTAATCATAGCGAACACTTTGTTCAAGAATCATAAAAGAAGGTTGTATACATGGAAGACACCTGGAGATACTGGCAGGTTTCAGATACATTATATAATGGTAAGACAGAGATTTAGGAACCAGGACTCTGACCACAATCTATTGGTTATGAACTGTAGATTAAAACAGAAGAAACCGCAAAAAGGTGGGAATTTAAGGAGATGGGACCTGGATAAACTGAAAGAACAACAGGTTGTAGAGAGTTTCAGAGAGAGCATTAGGGAACGATTGACAAAAATGGGGGAAAGAAATACAGCAGAAGAGTGGGTAGCTTTGAAGGATGAAGCAGTGAAGGCAGCAGAGGATCTAGTAGGTAAAAACACGAGGGCTAGTAGAAATCCTTGGCTAACAGAAGAAATATTGAACTTAATTGATGAAAGGCGAAAATATAAAAAATGCAGTGAATAAAGCAGGCAAAAAGGAATACTAACGTCTCAAAAATAAGTTCGACAGGAAGTGCAAAATGGCTAAGCAGGCATGGATAGAGAACAAATGTAAGGATGTACAGGCTTATCTCACTAGGGGTAAGATAGATACAGCCTACAGGAAAATTAAAGAGACCTTTGGAGAAAAGAGAACCACTTGTATGAATATCAAAAGCTCAGATGGAAACCCAGTTCTAAGCAAAGAAGGGAAGGCAGAAAGGTGGAAGGAGTATATAGAGGGTCTATACAAGGGCAGTGTACTTGAGGACAATATTATGGAAATGGAAGAGGATGTAGATGAAGATGAAATGGGAGATACGATACTGCGTGAAGAGTTTGACAGAGCATTGAAAGACCTGAGTCGAAACAAGGCCCCGGGAGTAAACAACATTCCATTAGAACTACTGACGGCGTTGGGAGAGCCAGTCATGACCATCTGGTGAGCAAGATGTATGAGACAGGCGAAATACCCTCCGTCTTCAAGAAGAATATAATTCCAATCCCAAGGAAAGCAGGTGCAGACAGATGTGAAAATTATCGAACAATCAGTTTAATAAGTCACGGATGCAAAATACTAACGCGAATTCTTTGCAGACGAATGGAAAAACTGGTAGAAGCCGACCTCGGGGAAGATCGGTTTGGATTCCGTAGAAATATTGGAACACGTGAGGCAATACTGACCCTCCGAGTTATCCTATAAGCTAGATTAAGGAAAGGCAAACCTACGTTTCTAGCACTTGTAGACTTAGAGAAAGCATTTGACAATGTTGACTGGAATACTCTCTTTCAAATTCTAAAGGTGGCAGGGGTAAAATACATGGAGCGAAAGGCTATTTACAATTTGTACAGAAACCAGATGGCTATTATAAGAGTCGAAGGGCATGAAAGGGAAGCAGTGGTTGGGAAGGGAGTGAGAAGGGTTGTAGCCTCTCCCCGATGTTATTCAATCTGTATATTCAGCAAAGGCTCAATCTAGATATAGTAGGGGTCAGTGAAGTGAAGTGGAAGGAAGACAAGGATTTCTGGTCAGATGAGTATCGGGTAATATCAACAACAGCAGAAAATGGTATAACAGGTGTAGGATTCGTTATGATTAGGAAGGTAGGGCAGCGGGTGTGTTACTGTGAACAGTTCAGTGACCGGGTTGTTCTAATCAGAATCGACAGCTGACCAACACCGACAACGATAGTTCAGGTATACATGCCGACGTCGCAAGCTGAAGATGAACAGATAGAGAAAGTGTATGAGGATATTGAAAGGGTAATGCAGTACGTAAAGGGGGCGAAAATCTAATAGTCATGGGTGACTGGAATGCAGTTGTAGGGGAAGGAGTAGAAGAAAAGGTTACAGGAGAATATGGGCTTGGGACAAGGAATGAAAGAGGAGAAAGACTAATTGAGTTCTGTAACAAGTTTCAGCTAGTAATAGCGAATACCCTGTTCAAGAATCACAAGAGGAGGAGGTATACTTGGAAAAGGCCGGAAGATGCGGGAAGATTTCAATTAGATTACATCATGGTCAGTCAGAGATTCCGAAATCAGATATTGGATTGTAAGGCGTACCCAGGAGTAGATATAGACTCAGATCACAATAAAGTAGTGATGAAGAGTAGGCTGAAGTTTAAGACATTAGTCAGGAAGAGTCAATACGCAAAGAAGTGGGATACGGAAGTACTAAGGAATGACGAGATACGTTTGAAGTTCTCTAACGCTATACATACAGCAATAAGGAATAGAGAAGTTGCTAACTGCTCTCATTACAGTTGAAGGGGAATGGACATCTCTAAAAAGGGCCATCACAGAAGTTGGGAAGGAAAACATAGGTACAAAGAAGGTAGCTGCGAAGAAACCATGGGTAACAGAAGAAATACTTCAGTTGATTGATGAAAGGAGGAAGTACAAACATGTTCCGGGAAAATCAGGAATACAGAAACACAAGTCGCTGAGGAATGAAATAAATAGGAAGTGCAGGGAAGCTAAGACGAAATGGCTGCAGGAAAAATGTGAAGACATCGAAAAAGATATGATTGTCGGAAGGACAGACTCAGCATACAGGAAAGTCAAAACAACCTTTGGTGACATTAAAAGCAACGGTGGTAATATTAAGAGTGTAACGGGAATTCCACTGTTAAATGCAGAGGAGAGAGCAGATAGGTGGAAAGAATACATTGAAAGCCTCTATGAGGGTGAAAATTTGTCTGATGTGATAGAAGAAGAAACAGGAGTCGATTTAGAAGAGATGATCCAGTATTAGAATCGGAATTTAAAAGAGCTTTGGAGGACTTACGGTCAAATAAGGCAGAAGGGATAGATAACATTCCCTCAGAATTTCTAAAATTATTGGGGGAAGTGGCAACAAAACGACTATTCACGTTGGTGTAGAATATATGAGTCTGGCGACATACCATCTGGCTTTCGGAAAAGCATCATCCACACAATTCCGAAGACGGCAAGACCAGACAAGTGCGAGAATTATCGCACAATCAGCTTAACAGCTCATGCATCGAAGCTGCTTACAAGAATAATATACATAAGAATGGAAAAGAAAATTGAGAATACGCTAGGTGACGATCTGTTTGGCTTTAGGAAAAGTAAAGGGACGAGAGAGGCAATTCTGACGTTACGGCTAATAATGGAAGCAAGGCTAAAGAAAAATCAAGACACTTTCATAGGATTTGTCGACCTGGAAAAAGCGTTCGACAATATAAAATGGTGCAAGCTGTTCGAGATTCTGAAACAAGTAGGGGTAAGCTATAGGGAGAGACGGGTCATATACAATATGTACAACAACCAAGAGGGAATAATAAGAGTGGACGATCAGCAACGAAGTGCTCGTATTAAGAAGGGTGTAAGACAAGGCTGTAGCCTTTCGCCCCTACTCTTCAATCTGTACATCGAGGAAGCAATGATGGAAATAAAAGTTCAGGAGTGGAATTAAAATACAAGGTGACATTGCTATCCTGAGTGAAAGTGAAGAAGAATTAAATGATCTGCTGAACGGAATGAACAGTCTAATGAGTACACAGTATGGTTTGAGAGTAAATCGGAGAGAGACGAAGGTAATGAGAAGTAGTAGAAATGAGAACAGCGAGAAACTTAACATCAGGATTGATGGTCAAGAAGTCAATGAAGTTAAGGAATTCTGCTACCTGGGCAGTAAAATAACCATTGACGGACGGAGCAAGGAGGACATCAAAAGCAGACTCGCTATGGAACAAAAGGCATTTCTGGCCAAGAGAAGTCTACTAATATCAAATACCGGCCTTAATTTGAGGAAGAAATTTCTGAGGATGTACGTCTGGAGTACAGCATTGTATGGAGGTTCTACGCAGAATCGGAGAGGAAAGGAATATGTGGAAAACACTGATAAGGAGAAGGGACAGGATGATAAGACATCTGCTAAGACATGAGGGAATGACTTCCATGCTACTAGAGGGAGCTGTAGAGGGCAAAAACTGTAGAGGACGACAGAGATTGGAATACGTCAAGCAAATAATTGAGTGCTACTCTGAGATGAAGAGGTTAGCACAGGAAAGGAATTCGTGTCAGGCCGCATCAATCAGTAAACTAATGACAAAAAAAAAAAAAAAATATTCAGCAAGCAGTAAAGGAAACGAAAGAAAAATTCGGAGTAGGTATTAAAATTACAGAGAAGAAATAAAAACTTTAAGGTTCGCCGATGACATTGTAATTCTGTCAGAGACAGCAAAGGACTTGGAAGAGCAGTTGAACGGAATGGACAGTGTCTTGAAAGGAGGATATAAGATGAACATCAACAAAAGCAAAACGAGGATGATGGAATGTAGTCGAATTAAGTCGGATGATGCTGAGGGAATTATATTAGGAAATGAGACACTTAAAGTAGTAAAGGACTTTTGCTATTTGTGGAGCAAAATAACTGATGATGGTCGAAGTAGAGAGAATATCAAATGTAGACTGGCAATGGCAAGGAAAGCGTATCTGAAGAAAAGAAATTTGTTAACATCGAGTATAGATTTAAGTGGCAGGAAGTCGTTTTTGAAAGTATTTGCATGGAGTGTAGCCATGTATGGAAGTGAAACATGGACAATAAATAGTTTGGACAAGAAGAGAATAGAAGCTTTCGAAATGTGGTGCTACAGAAGAATGTTGAAGATTAGGTGGGTAGATCACGTAACTAATGAGGAGGTATTCAATAGGATTGGGGAGAAGAGAAGTTTGTGGCACAACTTGACTAGAAGAAGGGATCGGTTGGTAGGACATGTCCTGAGGTATCAAGGGATCACAAATTTAGCATTGGAGGGCAGCGTGGAGGGTAAAAATCGTAGAGGGAGACCAAGAGATGAATACACTAAGCGGATGTAGGTTGCAGTAGGTACTGGGAGATGAAGAAGCTTGCACAGGATAGATTGGCATGGAGAGCTGCATCAAACCAGTCTCAGGACTGAAGACCACCACACACACAGGTTCGAGCTATTTGTCGATGACCATTATTCACTTATGTGGATACTTTTGGTGATTAATAATATGGCTGTCCATTGCTCTGTCAGTAGTTTGATATTTTAATTGATTTCGTACAAATATCTAAAACGAACTACTCTATACATGTATGTATTTCTCTGTATCTAGGAATTGAATAATGTCCAAGAAGGCCGAAACTTGTAGTGACCCAATGAATCACTGACGTTTTTTGCGCACCGGATGTATGCATTTACTGAATGTCGTACATAAAATTCCATGAGGCTCTTAGTGAGTAACTTTGCGAAACTTTCAAATTAATCTTCGCATCGCTGTCTTAATGATATGACAAATTTACTTGCTTCACATTTCTGATCTGCTACCATGTCCTTTCTGTTGCAACAGTTACCAGGTAGTCTAAGCAAAGATAGAGAGCCTGTGTATTATATGTAAACTGAATGTGGAGAGAGAAAGAATGGAAAGGAAAAGGAGTGGATCACTACTGTCACCTGCATCGAGAAATTACGTGGAATCAGCGTCGACGAGTGAAGATGTGTAGCGAATCGGGATTCGAACCCGGGCAGAACTTCTTTGGTTGGAATTTCCAAGCGACAGGATGGTCAGTGTCTCAGGAGAGGACATGCAGTCGCTCGCCAAGCTCAAATCCTGATCTTAATGATTGCCTGGGATCGCTCACAAAGGACGGAGTTCTGGTTCGTTGTGTAATTGATGGCTGTGGAAACGGTGTGCATACGACTGCTGCTTCCCTCATCGTGGACGATCGCGGGTTTTGGTCTTCGGAATCGGCACGTTTCTAATTTTGGCTGCTTTGTTTGAGGATACCGTATTGCCTGTATATACCTGCAACCAAGGCTAGACGTTCAAAAGAAACGGTGGGCATACCTCAGTTGAACAATCATTGCTTCTCTCTATCTTAGTGGTCGCAGGTTTGCGTCTTCGGAGTCGGCACAATTTTGATTTCTGTTCCCTTTGTTGTGAATGCTGTACTCTCGGAATCAACTTACAGCCAAACACAGCCTTACCAACAAATTAGTGAGCACCTCTGTTACGTGTAGCTAATGGACCTAAAGGGTTGTTGGCATTCGCGAAATCCTACTTTCGTTGAGCGAAATTCAGTTTCTGTTCTCGCGTATAACGCCATTTACGTTTCTTTGGTGACCGTTAAAGTGTTAAAACCACGAATCGTTTGGACTTTCTCTTCCTTTAAATCGTTACAGTAATTTCTTTAATTCAAAATTACTGAGGTGAGAAAAGCAAACTTCAATTGTTTAATTACAGTTCTAAGGGCGTTTGTGGTTATCTGGTTTGAATATTATTCGGAGTCTCTTTTAGATTTGAACGGGCCGGACGACCCCTGAGTAAGCTCAGGATAGTGGTCTAACGTTAACGAACCATTTGTTTGTAGCTCTTTTGTAAGTTACTGCTTGGAAACTTGTGAGTTTGTTAACAATGATTCTATTGCTGTTTCTTTTTTCTGAAAGACATGTGTACTAACTTCAAAGTATTTGATAAATGTTGCCATTTCCGTTTCAATTGTTTGTTATTTTGTAGTGGCTGTCATAGCGCCTGTTTTGACTCGTTTATTTTTTTCAGTGTAAAAATGGCGTACAGGCAAATAGATATTGTTAAAAGACTTTTTATTTTTTATTTAGTTTTTCTTTATTTTTGCTCAGCAACTTACCACTCCAAGATGCAAGCTCCCTACTGTTTCAGCAACAATCATGCGATCTCTGTCGCAAAACAACCTGACGGAAACCGTGAAGATATACCAGAAAGGCAAAATATGAGGACCGTATTACCAACTATGCGAACCAATGGTGACCACAATGGCACACCAGTTGCTGGCTAGTATGAAGAGGACGAACGCGATCTTCTGTGAGTTTCCACACAGGGATAAGTCCGCCATAATGCTGTACGCACAACTGATTGTCTATCAAACAACAAAACACATCAATAGAAAAACGTTCTTCACAACTTGTCTTCACAAAGATATTTCTTGTGTCGTCGGAACACCGATGTGGGTTGCGAGTGCTGTTGATACCGTCAAGAGTGAAAGTGGTTTCATCAGTAAAAGTATTAATGGGATTACTCGACGATTTATAACTAATCAGAAAATTAACGACAAAATTGCTATTGTGCAACTTCTATTGCTTATAGAAGGTGTAAGTGATAACAACTAAGCCCGTCCATACAGTATATCCACCATTTTCTCGTATGCATCCCCGATATGTGCATAAATTACGCATGTGCTAGCTGGGCTGCATTTTACAATCTGGTTCATGTCGTGTACTTCGGTCACAGCCCTTCCTTTTGCGTGTCAGGTGAAAATGACTGTCGTGTCGCGCCCACCACCATTCTTACACAGTTATTGAAAACATCAGTAAATACTCCTCAATCTGGTACTGCGAGGTTAGGATATCGTTTACAGTACTCTCCAAAAGCAGCAGCAGCGTTTCCATTACAAAACCTGAACACAAGTACCGTACTGGGACGCTCAGCACGTGTGCGTGCAGCGTGCTTATATGATACTGTAAAACTGGCCAGCGAATCACAAGCACAATTGAAAAATTAAGTTACACAAACTCAATAACAACTTCAAAATTTGAACTTTACAATGAAAATAATAGTCGATAAATGAATCCATAACAACAGCTGTATCAGTTCTTATGTTGCTTTCCATCCTGTGCCAACCTTTTCATTTCAGAGCAAATGCAACCTACGTTCTCAATTATTTGTTAGTTGCATTCCAGTCTCGCGATCCTCTACAATTTTTACAGTCTGCAGCTCCCTCTAGAACCATGGAAGTTGTTCCTTGATATTAGAAGTTGTAACATGGTACGAAAGCAAGAAAAAATGAAAATTCTTAGTCTTAGTATAGATGTAGTTGGGGTACTATCACCCTGTCCCTACTTCTCTTTCAGTGTTTTCCCAATGTTCTTCTTTTCGCCGATTCTGCGGAGAACCTCCTCACCCCGTACCTTATCAGTCCACATGTATTTCGCCATTGTTTGTACTACCACATCTCAAATGCTTCGATGCTCCTTTGCTTCAATATTTCCGTAGTCCATGTTTCACTACCATACTACGCTGTTCTTTTAAGGTACATTCTCAGAAAATTCTTTCTCAATTCAAGGCCTACGTTTGTTACTCGTAGGCTTCTGTTGACCAGGAAAGCCCTGTTTTTCCAGTTCTAATATGCTTTTTATGTCCTCCTTCTCCGTCTATCATGGGTAATTTTGTTGTTTCCATGCCAGAATTCCTCAATTTCGCAGGATACGGCAATGTCATCACCGAATCTTATCATCCATATCCAGTTTTATCCCTTGAATTTTAATCCCACTCTGAGGGTAGCGATGTCATATCATTAGACCTTTAATTTTAATCATGCTCTTGAACGGTTCTGTTACCTCCGCCATTGCTTCTTCGATGTATAGATAGAAGAGTAGGGGCGAAAAATTACGTCCCTGACTTACACAATTTTTAATCCGAGTGCTTCGTTCTTGGTCTTCCTGTCTTATTGTTCCCTCTTGGTTCTTCTACATGTTGTATATTACCCATATTTCCCTAGAGCTTACCACTATTTTTCTCATAGTGTAGAATATCTTATTTCATTTCACATTGTCAAAAGCATTTTTCCAGGTCGACAAATCCTAGAAACATGTATTGATTCTTCTTCAGTCTTTCCTAAAGCCAAACTGATTGTCGTGTAACAAATTCTCAAGTTTCTTTTCCATTCTTCTGCACATTATTCGTGTCGTCAGCTTGAATACATTAGCTGTTAAGCTGATTGTTCGATAATTCTCATAATTATCGGCTCTTGCTGCCTTCGGAATTGTGTCGATGACGTTTAATTGGAAAACCTGATGGTACGTCGCCAGTCTCATACTTTCTATACACCAAAGTGAATATTCGTTGCATTGTAACTCTCCCCAACGATTTTAGAAATTACTATGGAATGTTATCCACCCCTTCGGCTTTATTTGATCCTAAGTCGCTCAAAATTGTTTTAAGTTCTGATTCTTATACTATCTGTTCCCTGTCGGCTTCTGTTTCTTCTTTCATCACGTCACCAGACAGGAGTTCTCCCTTCATCCGGGTCTGCAGTGTAATCATTCCACTTATCCGCTCTCTCCTCTGCATCTAATAGTGGAATTCCCTCTGCACTCTCAATATTCCCGCCCTTGTTTTTAATTTCACCGGAGGTTGTTCCGACTATTCTATATGCTGAGTCACTACTTCCGACATTTCGATCTCTTGACATTTTTCATGGCGCCATTTGGCTTTAGCTTCGCTACACTTCTCATTTATTTCAGTCTTTAGTGACTTATTTCTGTATTCCTGAACTTCCCTCAACATTTTTGTGCTTCCTTCTTTCGCCAATCGTCTCTAACGATCTCAATGTCGACGGGACGTTAAATACAATGTTCCTTCATTTATTTCTTCTTTCGTCGATCAGCCTACCCTTCGTTATTACTAAACTGTGATCTGAGTCTGGTTAAGCTTTCCGATCCAGCATCTGATTTCGGAACCTATACCTGAACATGATGTAACCTAACTGGCATCTTCCGGCATCCCTCCTCGTCTTGTCATTCTTCGACAGATTATTCGCTGTTACTAGCTGAAATTAGTTGCAGAGCTCAGTTAGTCTTTCTCCTCTGTCATTACTACGACCTAGCCCATATTCTTCCACAACCTTTCCTTCTACCCCTACAACTGCAGTCCAAACCCCTATGCCTATTAAATTTTTGTGTCCCTTTACATACTGAATTACCTGTTATAGTATCCACATATATTTTCTTTATCTTCTCATCTTCTGCTTACCACGTCGGCATTTATACCTGAACTGATGTTGTCGGTGTAGACTTTATGTCGATTCTGATGAGAACCACTTTATCACTGAACAACTGGCAGTAACTCACTGTGTGGCCTGGCTTCCTATGCATAACTTTTCCTGCTCCCGTTGTATCATGTTCTGCTGCTATTGATATTACCCTATATTTATATGACCAGAACTACTGTCTTCTTTACATTTCTCTCCCCCGGCCCTCACAATATCCAGAGTGAGTAAAAAATTTCTACATTTCATATTTTCTAGCATTCTTACTACGTTCAAACTTCTTATATTCCACGCCTCTACTCGTAGAACGTTGCCTTTTCGTTGGTTCTCGTCTCTTTATATCATGGTCACCTCCCCCTTGGCCGTGCCCTCTCGGAGATCCTAAAGGGGGGCTAGTCCGGATTCTTTTGACACTGGAGAGGTCAACATGACACTTTTTCACTTACCTTCCACATGTCAGTGGCTAAGCATTATGTGTGGTTAATGCAGAGATTTCCATCGCTTTCTGCACCTTCGTGCCGTTGAGCACTGCTGATTCTTCCACGTTTAAGGGGCAGTTTCCCACCCCAAAGACAAATGCCCTGATTCTCTGTCAGTTCCTCCGCCCTATTTGACGAGGCCGTTGGCAGGAATAGGGTTACTTCTAATGCAGGAAGTCTCCGGCCGCCATTGGTGAGGATTTTATTTCAAAATTTAAGCACTGCAGAGGTTCGAACCCGTAATCCAGGACACTCTGATTACGAGTCAAATACGCTATTTCTAGACCAAAGATGTACCAACATAGAAAAATTAAATCTTTTATCTGCTTCCGATGTGCTTTTGGTGCAAATGGAAGTTGGACATCCGTTATACGGAATGCTTTCCTTGAATCTGACTATACTACAACCTCTTAAAGGTGTTCTGTTCCTCCTGAAAAGCTCTGTACCCTTTTCTTCCAACGTCACGCGCCCGGAGTCGCAGTGGTCAAAATGTATATGCACGACGTGCTCAGGAATATCTACATCTACATCTATACTCTGCGAAGCACAGTGAGTTGCATGATAGAGACTACGCCGCATTGTACCAGATATTAAGGATTCTTCCTGTTACATTCACGTATGGAGCGCGGGAAGAATGATTGTTTGAATGCTTCTGTGCATGCATGAATTATTCTAACCTTATCTCAACGATTCATATGTGAGCAGTGAGTAGGGGATTGTAGTATATTCCTAGAGTTATCATCTAAAGACAGTTCTTGAAACCCTGTTAATAGTTTTTCTCGGGTTATTTTACGGCTATCTTCATGAATATTCCAATTCAGTTCGTGACACTGTCCCACGGATTAAACAAACCTGTGACCAACTGTGCCGCCCTTCTTTGTACACTTTCAACATCCCTTGTAACTCCTATGTGGTACGGGTCCCACATGTTTGAGCAATATTGAGTGATTTGCAAGCAATCTCCTCTGTAGATTGACTGAATAGATTGATTGAACTTCCCCAGTATTCTACCAATAAACCGAAGTCTAGCACCTGCTTTACCCACGACTAAGTCTGTGTGATCATTCCATTTCACATCCCTACAAAGTGTTACACCCAGGTGTTTGTATGAGTTGACTGATTCCAACAGTGACTCGAGGATATTATAGTCATAGGATACTATGTTTTTTCGTTCTGTGAAGTGCAAAATTTTACGTTTCTGGTTATTTAAAGAAGGTTCCAATTTTTGAACCACTTTGAAATTTTATCAAGATCTGATGAATATTCACGCAGATTCTTTCAAATTGTAATTCATTATAGATAACTGTATCATATGCAAGATCATTAATATAGACCATGAACGGCAAGGATATCAAATCATAAACCTTTCAGCCGACTAACTTCGACATTTATTTCATTTGGCCACCAGTTTCAGCAATTTACTACGCCACCTTCATGCCCCTGACCGACTTGTAGGAAGATTCCACTTCGGTCGGCAGTGATATTTACAGCAAGCACAAATCTACAGATACCAGTATTTAAATGCTGACCCCTACTTTGACCAGAACCGAGGTGGAATCTCCCTACACGCCTGACAGGGGCCTGAAGATGGCGTAGTAAATCGCCGAAATGAGTTTGGAAATTAGACGGCTAAAAGGTGTTTGATTTGACATTCTCTAGCGAACAGCCAAGTCCCTCAACCATCTCTGAAAAGATGGACATACAGTGAACAGCAAGAGTCCCGAAACACTTCAAAGGTAGATTTACTTCTACATCTGAAAATGACTCACCATAACGTGTTGCGTCGTCCCTACCGCAAAGTCTTCAATCCAGTCACAAATTTCACTTAATACCCCATATGATAGTAAGTTTGACAATGATCATCCATACTGTCAACAGATGTCCGTACGATCGTTTTCTACACGCAAGATCGCATTTCGGTCAACGGAAAACCACGCCAACGATGACGTTAGGGCACCTATCAAAACGGTTAGTGTTTCCCACTTAGTCCCACACCCACAACCACCGTGTACACAGTCGCAGACGGTGCAGTATGGCACAGAAAAGACGCCTACCAGACTCTCTGCAGCGGAGGGCCATAGGAAAAATGGAAGCAGGACAGTTGCAAACTCATGTGGTCTCATGGCTTAACGTGGATCGTTCTGTTGTTTCTCGGATGTGGCGACAGTTTATAGAGACCGAAACTGTATCCCGAAGGCCAGGGCAGAGCCGACAATGAGTGACATCAGAAAGAGAGGACCGTTAAAAAGTGAAATGAGCACATGGCATTGTTGGCCGAGAGACCCCATCAGGGGAAGTTCGGCCGTCGAGTGCAAGTCGTACTTCAGTCGACGCCACATTGAGCAACTTGCCGGTGATGAGGATTAAATGATGATGAGGAAAACACAACACCCATTCCAAGAGCGAAGAAAATCTCCAGCGCAGCCAGGAATCGTTCCTGGGTCCGCTGCACGGGAGGCAAGCAAGAGAAGCGGGCGAACCGAGAACCGTTATTTGGCTCTAACGCCACGACGGTACCGCCTTTGTACTGCGCAGAAACTGGGATCTGACCTCGCAGCATCCACTGGACGTGCTGTATCGAGGCAAACGGTCTAGAGGAGGTTTCAACAGAGTGGCCTTTACTGTCGGAGACTTTCTGTGTGTGTGCCTCTGACGCGTCTTCGCAGATGGGAACGTATAGATGGTAGCCATCAGCATGCCACCTGGACAACCGAACTGTGAGATGAGCCTCGATTTGGTCTGCAGAAAGATTCTTGATGCATTCACATCTGAAGGGAACGTGGAATACGATTTCGGGACCCGAATATTGTGGAAATAGACTGATATCGAGGATGATTGCTGACGGTGTGGGCAGGGATTATGTTGAACACTCAAACACCATTCATGAAATTACACTCCTGGAAATTGAAATAAGAACACCGTGAATTCATTGTCCCAGGAAGGGGAAACTTTATTGACACATTCCTGGGGTCAGATACATCACATGATCACACTGACAGAACCACAGGCACATAGACACAGGCAACAGAGCATGCACAATGTCGGCACTAGTACAGTGTATATCCACCTTTCGCAGCAATGCAGGCTGCCATTCTCCCATGGAGACGATCGTAGAGATGCTGGATGTAGTCCTGTGGAACGGATTGCCATGCTATTTCCACCTGGCGCCTCAGTTGGACCAGCGTTCGTGCTGGACGTGCAGACCGCGTGAGACGACGCTTCATCCAGTCCCAAACATGCTCAATGAGGGACAGATCCGGAGATCTTGCTGGCCAGGGTAGTTGACTTACACCTTCTAGAGCACGTTGGGTGGCACGGGATACATGCGGACGTGCATTGTCCTATTGGAACAGCAAGTTCCCTTGCCGGTCTAGGAATGGTAGAACGATGGGTTCGATGACGGTTTGGATGTACCGTGCACTATTCAGTGTCCCCTCGACGATCACCAGTGGTGTACGGCCAGTGTAGGCGATCGCTCCCCACACCATGATGCCGGGTGTTGGCCCTGTGTGCCTCGGTCGTATGCAGTCCTGATTGTGGCGCTCACCTGCACGGCGCCAAACACGCATACGACCATCATTGGCACCAAGGCAGAAGCGACTCTCATCGCTGAAGACGACACGTCTCCATTCGTCCCTCCATTCACGCCTGTCGCGACACCACTGGAGGCGGGCTGCACGATGTTGGGGCGTGAGCGGAAGACGGCCTAACGGTGTGCGGGACCGTAGCCCAGCTTCATGGAGACGGTTGCGAATGGTCCTCGCCGATACCCCAGGAGCAATAGTGTCCCTAATTTGCTGGGAAGTGGCGGTGCGGTCCCCTACGGCACTGCGTAGGATCCTACGGTCTTGGCGTGCATCCGTGCGTCGCTGCGGTCCGGTCCCAGGTCGACGGGCACGTGCACCTTCCGCCGACCACTGGCGACAACATCGATGTACTGTGGAGACCTCACGCCCCACGTGTTGAGCAATTCGGCGGTACGTCCACCCGGCCTCCCGCATGCCCACTATACGCCCTCGCTCAAAGTCCGTCAACTGCACATACGGTTCACGTCCACGCTGTCGCGGCATGCTACCAGTGTTAAAGACTGCGATGGAGCTCCATATGCCACGGCAAACTGGCTGACACTGACGGCGGCGGTGTACAAATGCTGCGCAGCTAGCGCCATTCGACGGCCAACACCGCGGTTCCTGCTGTGTCCGCTGTGCCGTGCGTGTGATCATTGCTTGTACAGCCCTCTCGCAGTGTCCGGAGCAAGTATGGTGGGTCTGACACACCGGTGTCAATGTGTTCTTTTTTCCATTTCCAGGAGTGTATATGGAGGAATCGGAAAGGTTTAAATGCTGTCTTGGGAGCCCATGTACGGTTGTTGCGACCAGACTTAGTGTTGATGGATGATAATGCTCGACCTCATAGAGCACGAGTGGTTGATGTCTTTTTGGAAACGGAAGATACTGTACGCATGGCGTGGCCCGTTCAGTCTCCCTATTTGAATCCCATAGAGCATGTCTGGGTTGCACTAGGAAGACGGGTTGCATCATTTTAACATCCACCAACCACTATCCAAGACTTTCGAGAAGCTCCGCAGGAAGAATGGGCATTATTGCCTTAACATGGCATTGAGAACGTTGTTCACAGTATGCTCCGTCGTTGTTATGCCTGTACGAGTATTACTGACAGATGTGGTCACACACCATAGTGAGCACATTAACCAGTTGTTGGAATCGCGTGCAAATCTATTAAGTTGGAAAAGAAAGAATAACATTTTCGCCTGCAGTTATGCCTATTCCAGTTGTTTACATTCTGCATTCTTCACATTGTTTCTGCTTTACTGTCACCTGTTTATACTGTTCTGTGGCAACATAAACGCAACCTCGCAAAATTTCTGTTCGTTGGTTTAATTTTAGACACCAGCGTACTTTTCGGAAATCAAGAAATACAGCATCTACCTGATTTCCTTGATCCAAAGCTTTCAGCATGTCATGTGAGAAAAATGCGATTTGGGTTTCACATGATCGATGTTTTCGGGATCCATACTGGTTGGCATTGAGGAAGTCATTCTGTTCAGGCTGCCTCACTATTTCTGAGCTCAGAATATGTTCTATAAGAAATCGATGTCAAGCATATTGGACGGTAGTTTTGTGGATCACTTCTATTACCCTTCTTATAGATGAGGTATTTACCACAGATTATAGTTAGGAGAGGAAATAACTCAGTCGCAAATTCGTTATAGAATCTGTCAGAGATTCTATTGCACCCTGGAGGTTTGTTCAATTTTAATGATTTCAGCTGTTTGTCAACACCACTGGCACTAATACGTATTTCATTCATCTTTCTAGTGGTGCGGGAATTAAATT
Source organism: Schistocerca nitens (assembly GCF_023898315.1). Classification (NCBI taxonomy): domain Eukaryota; kingdom Metazoa; phylum Arthropoda; class Insecta; order Orthoptera; family Acrididae; genus Schistocerca; species Schistocerca nitens. Next base: position 696,725,188 of record NC_064614.1, on the reverse strand, counting down.
GGGACAATTGTCCTGGGTTTTCCTTTGTAAATGAACATTTGAAATGGAATAAACGATTTCAGCTTTTGCTTTGCTACCCTTAATTTCAGTTCCTGTTACGACTGCATACTAACTTTGGTGCCACTAACAGCGTTACATACGATCAGAATTTCTGTAGGTTCGATGAAAGATGACTTGACCATATTCCGCTCTGGTCGTCACTGAAGGCATCACCCATTGCTCTCTTTACAGCCAAACGCGTTTCTTTCAGCATTTCTCCATCGGTAGCCCTACGCCTTGTTTTACACCTATTAAGCAGTAATCTGTGTTACTTTAGAAGTTGGTTTACAGTGAGTGTATACTATGGGGGTTCCTTCCCATTATGAACGGTTCTATCTTTCCGCTTGTTGTAGTTGTCCTTTGTGCTATGGTAGTCATTATTGCCACAACAGCGTCATGGTCACTGATACCAACTTCAATGTGGACATCCTCAATAGGTCAGGTGTATTTGTTGCCATTAGATCGAAAACATCTCCATCACGAGTGGGGTTCCTATCACCTGTTCTAGGTAGTTTTCAGAAAAGCCATTAAGTAAAGTTTCAAAGGATGTCTTATCACGCCCACCACCAACAAATCTCTAATCCTCCCAATTAATTGTTGGATGATTAAAGTCTTCACCGATGATTACAGTGTGACTGAGGAACTTACGTACTAGTGAACTAAGATTTTCTCTATGGTTTTCGGTAACTTCAGGAGATGAGACCGGTAGGCGATAGAAGAAATTAACTATCGTTTTATGTCCACACCTGATACTCAGTCTTGCACAAACAACCACACATACAGCTTCAATTTCTGGCTCGATGGATCTGAGTTTCGTACCAGTAGCAACAAATTTGATTTCTATCAATTCAGAAAGAAGTGATTTCAGGTTTTCTGTGCTTGGAGATTTATCGTTACAGCCAGCAGCGTCTGAGGTGTATCACACCAACGGTCGTCAGTCCAGTATCTGGATCAACTGGAGTGCGCTTTATCTCCCTGCCCTCTAACGCAGCGCACTGCGCATTAACCTCTGTAGGGGAACTGTGGAAGCCTCCACAACATTGATGCGTATCAGTTCAAGAAAATGGCTAGCATAATTCACTCCAACAATGACATATGAAGTTTGCCATATGTTGATGCAAATGACGCACACGTCCCATACCTTATGGAGGACTGGGACAGAACTAGGGAGGGGGGGGGGGTTATGGAAAGTTATCATACGGTGGTAGTTCTTCAAGACTCAGTTGAAAACATAACATTTATTTGTCTCCTACAGCACTACAGTACATTATACATGGAAAGATTTACAGAAAATGCGTACAAAGACACTTTCAGTAAATCGATAACATAATGGGGCTTCATTAACATGCCTGCGTTTTCCACAATGCTCAAATCTTTTTCAGCTGGAAAATAGAATTTAAAAGCTCCACTTTTTTCGCATATATCTAATTTCGACTTCATCGATTGGATCACACGTAATTATTGGTTGTAGGGGTTGAAGGGACCAGACGACAAAGGTCATCGGTCCACGTAATTATTCTTCCACCATAATGGAACACAGAATTTTTTTCATAGAAAACTTTACAAGAACAAAATAATTTTTCTTAATCTTTATCGGATTGCCTTCTCAGTCTATTTCTTCAATTTCATCTTCTTCGGACATCCGGAACATGTCAAAATCACAACTGTGTTCATACTTAACATCCCCTGATGTTTCAGAAAATTCATCAATCGCTTTCGTTTTTGAAAGGTTTCTGACGACTTCGGTCCTACGTCTACTTGATATTTCTGATTGCTTGATTTTCTGTCCAAGTGTTACACTTTCTGCCTCTGCTTTTTCCGGTGTGCATGCTAAAATCCAACTTATAACCCTTTCACTTTGAGCATCTTCGCGTAGTTCTGCTTTCGGAAAAGGACGAACCTGTTCAGGATTTACTGTTTGCATAATTGAAGACCTGGACACTTTGCAGTCTTCTTCGTCTACAACAGTAGCAACATGTTAAGACACGCTGGATTGACTTGTTTCTTTAGATGTAGCAATTTCTCTTCTAGCTGATGCAAGGGGAATTTGTGAAGATTGAAGAGGGCGGTCAGTTACACCTACATCTACATGGTTACTCTGCAATTTACACTTAAGCGCCTGGCAGAGGGTTCGTCGAACCATTTTCATACTTTTTCTCTACCATTCCACTGTCGAGTGGCGCGTGGGAAAAAGGAACACCTGAATCTTTCCGTTCGAGCTCTGGTTTCTCTTATTTTATTATGATGATCATTTCTCCCTACGTAGGTGGGTGTCAAGGGAATATTTCCGCATTCGGAAGAGAAAGTTGGTGACTGCAATTTCCTAAATAGATCTCGCCGCAAAGAAAACCTCTTTTGTTTCAGTGACTGCCACCCCAACTCGCTTATCTTATCAGTGACACTCTCACGCCCATTGAGCGATAACACGAAACGAGCTCCCACTCTTTGCACCTTTTCAATGTCCTCTGTCAATCCTATCTGATAAGGATCCCACACGGCGCAGAAATATTCCAGCAGAGGACAAGTGTAATATAGGGTGTCTCTTTAGTGGGTTTGTCGCATCTTCTAGGTGTTCTGCCAACAAAGTGCAGTCTTTATTTCGCCTTCCCCACAATATTATCTATGTGGTCTTTCCAATTTAAGTTGTTCGTAATTGTAATTCCCAGGTATTTAGTAGAATTGAGCGCCCTTAGATTTGTGCGATTTATCGTATACCCTAAATTTATTGGATTTCTTTTATTACCCATGTGGATGACCTCTCACTTTTCTTTGGTTAGAGCCAATCGCCACTTTTGGCACCATACAGAAATTCTCTGAAGATCACTTTGTAATTGGAATTGATCGTCTGATGATTTTACTAGACGGTAAATTAGAGCATCATCTGCAAACAATCTAAGGGGGCTGCTCAGATTATCACCTAGATCATTTATGTAAATCAGGAATAACAAAGGACCTATGACACTACCTTGCGGAACGCCAGATATCACTTCTGTTCTACTCGATGATTTACCATCTATCACTACGAACTGTGACCTCTCTGAGAAGAAATCACGAATCCATTCACACAACTGAGACGATACTCAATATGGACGCAATTTGATTAATAGTCTCTTGTGAGGATCGGTATCAAAAGCCTTCTCGAAATCAAGGAATATGGAATCGATCTGAGATCCCTTGTCGACAGCACTCATTACTTCATGGGAATAAAGAGCTAGCTGTGTTGCAAAAGGACGATATTTCCTGAATCCGTGTTGGTTATGTATCAATAAGTCATTTTCTTCAAGGTGATTCAAATGTTCGAGTATAGTATATGCTCCAAAATCCTACTGCAAATTGAGGTCAGTGATATGGGTCTGTAATTCAATGGGTTACTCCTATTTCCTTTCTTGAATATTGGTGTGACCTGTGCTACTTTCCAGTCCTTAGGAACAGACCTTTCGTCAAGTGAGCGGTTGTACATCATTGTTAAGAAAGGCGCTATTGTGTCTGCTTACTCTGAAAGGAACCTGATTGGTATACCATCTGAACCGGAAGACTTGCCTTTCTTAAGTGATTTGAGTTGTTTTGCAACACCTAAGATATCTAGTTTTATGCCACTCATGCTAACAGCTGTTCTGGTTTCGAATTATGAAGTATTTTCTTCATCTTATTTCGAGAAGGAATTACGGAAAACAGTATTTAGTAACTCCGCTTTAGTGGTACCATCATCAATAACATTTCCATCGCTATCGCACAGTGAAGGTATTGACTGTTTTCTTGCCACTGGTGGTGTACTTTACATAGGAGCAGAATCTCTTTGGGTTTTCTACCATATTTTGAGACAATTTTTCATTATGGAAACTATTAAAAGCATCTCGCATTGAAGTCCGCACTAAATTTCGAGCTTCCGTGAAACTTAGCCAGTCTTGGGGATTTTGCGTTCTTCTGAATTTGGCATGCTTTTTTCGTTGCTTCTGCAACAGCGCTCTGACGTGTTTTGTGTACCACGGTGGATTAGTCCCGTCTCTTATTAACTTATGCGACATGAATCTATCTATTGCTGTCGATACTGTATCTTTGAATTTGAGCCATATCTGGTCCACACTTGGAAGGAATGCAGACTCGTTCTTAGGAAGGCATCATGCGAATTTTTGTCTGCTGTTTTAAATAGATATAATTTGCGCTTATTTTTCGTGGTTTTGGTTGATGTGGTTTTGAGCCTCGCTAGAATGACATTGTGTTCACTAGTCCCTGTATCCGTCATGAGTCTCTCTATTAGATCAGGATTATTTGTGGCTAAGTGGTCAAGTGTGTTGTCGTAACCATTTACAATTCGTGCGGGCTCATGATCTAAATGTTCAAAGTAATTCTCAGAGAAAGCATTTAGCACAATTTCGGAAGATGTTTTCTGTCTACCAGCGGCTTTGAACATATAATTTTTGCCAACAAATCGAAGGTAGATTGAAGTCTCCACCAATTATAATTGTATGAGTGGGTTACTTATTTGTAATGAGATTCAAGTTTTCTTTGAGCCGTTCAGCTATAATATCATCTGAGTCGGGCGATCTGTAGAAGGAGCCAGTTATTATTTTGGTACTGCTGTTGAGTATAACCTCTACCCATAGTAATTCGCAGAAACTATGTATTTCAACTTCACTACGAGATAAACTACTACCAACAGACACAAACACACCACCGCCTGCTTCATTTAATCAATCCTTTCTGAACACGGTTTGCGCCTCTGTAAAAATTTCGGCAGAATTTATCTCCGGATTTAGCCAGCTTTCTGTTCCTATAATGATTTCAGCTTCAGTGCTTTCTATCAGCGCTTGAAACTCTGGTACTATGACATAACAAATTATGCTTCAGTGAAGGGCTCATTGTTATAGGGAGAAATGCCACATTTCCTAAAGCCAGAAAGAATAATATTTCGTGTAGCTGCCGAAGGATGTGCTTGTCCAACAACCGCACCTATTCAATAGATGGAAATAGTTTTTCCTGTTAAAAATTCTATTGTAACGGCTTTCAAATGGAACAAACACTGGTGGCTCAAGAGGCTGCAGTCGATAACTACAGTGCGGCGAACAGAGAGACTAAATAATTCCCTTTTCCTTAGCTGTAATGATAACACCTACACCCAAATGGATCTCGTAATTACCCAAAATTAGTACTACTTGTTAGTTCCTGCTGCATTTGGCGTGATGAATTATGTGTTCTAAACACTGTCTGAAAAGTACACTCGACATCTATCCTGTTCTGCTAGTTAATGCAAGACTATCAGGAGGAGTATCTGTAACAACTTTAGATGGTATATTGACTGTAGATATTCCTGTTTCATCGCAGTTGAAAATGCAGTGTAGTGTAAGTTCATATTTTTAACGAATAGATTTCAAATCATTTAAGATGACATCAATATTTGGTTTGTTAAGACTAGTTGCTCGTTCCAAACAAATTGCTTCTGGGAGCCTCAACGAGTGTTCCTTTTGTCATCCTATACGGCCTTTGAACTAATCACGTCCTGCGATTTTTTTTGTTGCTTCCCAGGATTTAGGCATTTTTCAATGTGCAGCACAAGAATAATGGTAATCAAGAATTCTCACCTGGATTTCAATCAACCCACAATACGTTCTACCGGCAGACAAAGGTACCCTTTTAGTACTGACTCCTGATCTTTAGAAAACACCACCTACAAAATTACTTTGAAAGAGGATGCTCTCCTTGTTGTCTGCTTGGTAATATTTCTGAACATGACACTGAAGAGCTAACCTGGAGAACCAGCTGCCTTTTCCGGCTATCTTACGCTATATCCCTTGCTGACGTGCGCTGTACCTCTAAACTGAGACTCTTATCTGGAAGGACCTCGTGACAGACGTTCTTGATCCACTTGTGTGACGTCCCAATATCATACTCATCCAAAAATTTGATGTCTCATTTCTCCTTTAGCAGCACTCGAGTGCCTAACGATCAATCTACAAAGTTACCAAATTACATTTGCTGATTCATGAACACAACCAGCCATCTCTCTTCCTAATTCACTTTTTCAGGTCATTATAAATACTGAATATTGGAGAAACAGTTGTTTTCTGTGATGAGTTCTTACCTTCTAAGAGCGAAAATCGATTGTGTTCTGACGTGGACTAGCTACATGTGCCTTAGGAACCAAGGTGGAACAAGAAGTTTAACACCACCTGGTGAGACACTATGGAAACAGCAATAAAAACAAATGGGCACGAAACTTTAGCCGTCGCACTGTCCCAATCCTCCCACTCTTCCCTGTCATACATGTGCTCTATAACGGACAAAACCTCATAGAGAAAATAAACAACTGAAATTAACGAGTCTTGCCACGTAAAACAGTAATGTAGCATTTCATGCAAAAGTCAATGTAATGTATGAAAGTGCTGAAATCTGGAAATGACTTTCAGTGTTTCTACCTGTGACAGCGCAACGATAGTAGATGAGTTTTTATTCAGGCAGAAATATAACTGACCATCTAAAAAATAAGTGAGATATAGAATGTAAACTGCTAATATCAAGGAAAGGTTTTCAGAAGAAGTAATGTATATTAACACCGAAAATCAGTGTAGATATTAGGAAAACTAATCTGGAAGTATATGTCAGGATTGTTGTCTTGTGTGGAAGTGAAACGTGGAGGGTGGGTACAAAAGAGATGAAGAGAACACAAGATTATGGAATGTGGCGATACAATAGGAAGCTGAAAGGTAGGAGATCGAGTAACTAATGAGGTGGTAAGACTGTTGTATCAATTGAAGGAAAAGAAATTTATAGTAAACATGTTTAAAACAATTGATCCTGAGCCATCAAATATAGTTAATTGGTAACATGGGAGGTGGTATCAAGAAGTAATAATTATAAAGATAGGCCATGACTACATTAACAAGGTAGTATACAGAGTTGGAGTGGCTTGCACGTGACAGACTAGCAGGGAGGAATGCATCAAACAGCGCCGTGCATCAGAACCACAATGACGATAACAATAATAACTAATAAATTCAGGCAACAACAAGTTTACTGTTACTTGATAATTGTATTACCTTCGTTGTGTGGTATTTCTTCACCATTTCAGGCAAGCGTTCGAAGAAAATAACGGAATGAACGGCAAAGAAACCAAAACTCAAACAGAGAAGTATAAAGCGAAAACAGTAATAAAAGCCATGTAAGCTGCAAACACGAATGAAAATTGAAATAAATGTCGTATTTTGGCTCAGTTATAGCTGTAAAGAGCACATAAAGAAAGAGAAAGAGAGAGAGAGAGAGAGAGAGTGGGTGGTGGGTGAAAACGAAAGGCCTGAGTGTATAAATCTCAGGCAGAGAACTTCGTTCGACTGCTTTTGCAGAATGGAGACAAGTTGGGAAAATGAACAATTTATTAAATCCGAAACTTAGATGAATTTCACATAATCTCTTGCGTTACTTTGATGCAATATCATACACTACTGCCCATTAAAATTGCTACACCAAGAAGAAATGCAGATGATAAATGGGAATTCATTGGGCAAATATATTATACCAGAACTAACATGTGATTACATTTTCACGCAATTTGCGTGCATATATCCTGAGACATCAGTACCCAGAACAACCACCTCTGGCCGTAATAACGGCCTTGATACATCTAGCCATTGAGTCAAACTGAGCTTGGATGGCGTGTACAGGTACAGCTGCACATGCAGCTTCAACACGATACCACAGTTCATCAAGAGTAGTGACTTGCGTATTGTGACGAGCCAGTTGCTCGGCCACCATTAACCAGATATTTTCAATTGGTGAGAGATCTGGAGAATTTGCTGGCCAGGGCAGCAGACGAGCATTTTCTGTATCCATATAAAGGCCCGTGGTCTAGGGGTAGCGTCTTTGATTCATAATCAAAAACGTCTTCGGTCCCGGGTTAGATCCCCGCCACTGCCTAAATTTTGATAATCAGCATTCGTAGCCGAAGTCTTCTGGCATAAGAAGTCAGCCTCATCCTGCCAACGTCCTTGTCAAAGAGGGCGGAGGAGCGGATAGAGGTTCAGGGCACTCTCTTGTCCTAGTGGTGAGAAATTGCCCCTAAAGGCGGAAGAATCAGCAATTATCAACGACATGAGGATGCAGAAGGCAATAGAAACCACTGCATTAAAGACACGTAACGTGTATCCACAGGACTTGTGGCCTGTAATTGAAGAAGTGTCATGATGGTCTCTCCATTGGCAAAAGATTCCGGAATAGTCCCCCATTCGGATCTCCGGGAGGGGACTGCCAAGGGGGAAGTTACCATGAGAAAAAGATTGAATAATCAACGAAAGGAAAACGTTCTACGAGTCGGGGCGTGGAATGTCAGAAGCTGGAACGTGGTAGGGAAACTAGAAAATCTGAAAAGCAAAGGCTCAATCTAGATATACTAGGGGTCAGTGAAGTGAAGTGGAAGGAAGACAAGGATTTCTGGTCAGATGAGTATCGGGTAATATCAACAGCAGCAGAAAATGGTATAACAGGTGTAGGATTCGTTATGAATAGGAAGGTAGGGCAGAGGGTGTGTTACTGTGAACAGTTCAGTGACCGGGTTGTTCTAATCAGAATCGACAGCAGACCAACACCGACAACGATAGTTCAGGTATACATGCCGACATCGCAAGCTGAAGATGAACAGATAGAGAAAGTGTATGAGGATATTGAAAGGGTAATGCAGTATGTAAATGGGGACGAAAATTTAATAGTCATGGGCGACTGGAATGCAGTTGTAGGGGAAGGAGTAGAAGAAAAGGTTACAGGAGAATATGGGCTTGGGACAAGGAATGAAAGAGGAGAAAGACTAATTGAGTTCTGTAACAAGTTTCAGCTAGTAATAGCGAATACCCTGTTCAAGAATCACAATAGGGAAAAGGACGGGCGATAGGGGAAGATTTCAATTAGATTACATCATGGTCAGACAGAGATTCCGAAATCAGATATTGGATTGTAAGGCGTATCCAGGAGCAGATATAGACTCAGATCACAATATAGTAGTGATGAAGAGTAGGATGAAGTTCAAGACATTAGTCAGGAAGAATCAATACGCAAAGAAGTGGGATACGGAAGTACTAAGGAATGACGAGATACGTTTGAAGTACACTAACGCTATAGATACAGCAATAAGGAAAAGCGCAGTTACTAACTGCTCTCATTACAGTTGAAGCGGATTGGACATCTCTAAAAAGGGCCATCACAGAAGTTGGGAAGGAAAACATAGGTACAAAGAAGGTAGCTGCGAAGAAACCATGGGTAACAGAAGAAATATTTCAGTTGATTGATGAAAGGAGGAAGTACAAACAAGTTCCGGGAAAATCAGGAATACAGAAACACAAGTCGCTGAGGAATGAAATAAATAGGAAGTGTAGGGAAGCTAAGACGAAATGGCTGCAGGAAAAATGTGAAGACATCGAAAAAGATATGATTGTCGGAAGGACAGACTCAGCATACAGGAAAGTCAAAACAAACTCTGGTGACATTAAAAGCAACGGTGGTAACATTAAGAGTGCAACGGGATTTCCACAAATGCAGTGGAGAGAGCAGATAGGTGGAAAGAATACATTGAAAGCCTCGATGAGGGTGAAGATTTGTCTGATAAGATAGAAGAAGAAACAGTAGTCGATTTAGATGAGATAGGGGATCCAGTATTAGAATCGGAATTTAAAAGAGCTTTGGAGGACTTGCGGTCAAATAAGGCAGAAGGGATAGATAACATTCCATCAGAATTTCTAAAATCATTGGGGGAAGTGGCAACAAAACGACTATTCACGTTGGTGTGTAGAATATATGAGTCTGGCGACATACCCTCTGACTTTCGGAAAAGCATCATCCACACAATTCCGAAGACGGCAAGAGCTGACAAGTGCGAGAATTATCGCACAATCAGCTTAACAGCTCATGCATCGAAGCTGCTTACAAGAATAATATACAGAAGAATGGAAAAGGAAATTGAGAATGCGCTAGGTGACGATCAGTTTGGCTTTAGGAAAAGTAAAGGGACGAGAGAGGCAATTCTGACGTTACGGCTAATAATGGAAGCAAGGCTAAAGAAAAATCAAGACACTTTCATAGGATTTGTCGACCTGGAAAAAGCGTTCGACAATATAAAATGGTGCAAGCTGTTCGAGATTCTGAAACAAGCTATAGGGAGAGACGGGTCATATACAATATGTACAACAACCAAGAGGGAATAATAAGAGTGGACGATCAAGAACGAAGTGCTCGTATTAAGAAGGGTGTAAGACAAGGCTGTAGCCTTTCGCCCCTACTCTTCAATCTGTACATCGAGGAAGCAATGATGGAAATAAAAGAAAGGTTCAGGAGTGGAATTAAAATACTAGGTGAAAGGATATCAATGATACGATTCGCTGATGACATTGCTATCCTGAGTGAAAGTGAAGAAGAATTAAATGATCTGCTGAACGGAATGAACAGTCTAATGAGTACACAGTATGGTTTGAGAGTAAATCGGAGAAAGACGATGGTAATGAGAAGTAGTAGAAATGAGAACAGCGAGAAACTTAACATCAGGATTGATGGTCACGAAGTCAATGAAGTTAAGGAATTCTGCTACCTAGGCAGTAAAATAACCAATGACGGACGGAGCATGGAGGACATTAAAAGCAGACTCGCTATGGCAAAAAAGGCATTTCTGGCCAAGAGAAGTCTACTAATATCAAATACCGGCCTCAATTTGAGGAAGAAATTTCTGAGGATGTACGTCTGGAGTACAGCATTGTATGGTAGTGAAACATGGACTGTGAGAAAACCGGAACAGAAGAGAATCGAAGCATTTGAGATGTGGTGCTGTAGACGAATGTTGAAAATTAGGTGGACTGATAAGGTAAGGAATGAGGAGGTTCTGCGCAGAATCGCAGAGGAAAGGAATATGTGGAAAACACTGATAAGGAGAAGGGACAGGATGATAGGACATCTGCTAAGACATGAGGGAATGACTTCCATGGTACTAGAGGGAGCTGTAGAGGGCAAAAACAGAGATTGGAATACGTCAAGCAAATAATTGAGGACGTAGGTTGCAAGTGCTACTCTGAGATGAAGAGGTTAGCACAGGAAAGGAATTCGTGGCGGGCCGCATCAAACCAGTCAGTAGACTGATGACCAAAATGAAAGAGTTAAGGAAATGATATATTTGTAAAAGTACCTTTTTCCTTTCTTGTAAAAGTAATTATTTTTATTATGTATGTAAAGTCCACAATTTATAGATACCTTAAACCTTTTCTAAAGAAACGTAGTTAGTATAGTTATATAATCTCACAAACTCATGGAAAGTCTATTTATTTCTATTATATGTAAAATTAGAATAGGACTTATGCAGGATTTTTCTTCTTTAAGTAACATTCAAACACACCTTTTGGGGTAATAATATTAATACCGAGGATAGAATTAAGAGGACATGAAACCATTGGCACCCCATACCATCACGCCGGGTGATACGCCAGTATGGCGATGACGAATACACGCTTCCAATGTGCGTTCACCGCGATGCCGCCAAACACGAATGCGACCATCATGATGCTGTAAACAGAACCTGGATTCATCCGAAAAGATGACGTTTTGCCATTCGTGTACCCAGGTTCGTTGTTGAGTAAACCATCGCAGGCGCTCCTGTCTGTGATGCAGCGTCAAGGGTAACTGCAGCCATGGTCGCCGAGCAGATAGTTCATGCTGCTGCGAACGTCGTCAAACTGTTCCTCCAGGTGGTTGTTGTCTTGTAAACGTCCCCATCTGTTGACTCAGGGATCGAGACGTGGCTGCACTATCCGTTACAGCCATGCGGATAAGATACCTGTCATCTCGACTGCTAATGATACGAGACGGTTGGGATCCAGCATGGCGTTCCGTATTACCCTCCTGAACCAACCGATTCCATATTCTGCTAATAGTCATTGGATCTCGACCAACGCGAGCAGCAATGTCGCGATACGATAAACTGCAATCGCGATAGGCTACAATCCGACCTTTATCAAAGTCGGAAACGCGATGGTACACATTTCTCCTCCTGACGCGAGAGATCACAGCAATGTTTCGCCAGGCAACGCCGGTCAACTGCTGTTTGTGTATGAGGAATCGGTTGGAAACTTTCGTCATGTCAGCACGTTGTAGTTGTTGCCACCGGTGCCAACCTTGTGTGAGTGCTATGGGAAGCTAATCATTTACATATCACAGCATCTTCTTCCTGTCGGTTAAATTTCGCATCCGTAGTACGTCATATTCGTGGTGTAGCAATTTTAATGGCCAGTAGTCTATTTGATCAGCAATTTTAATGGCCAGTAGTCTATTTGATCGTGTTTCTAGGATATATAACAACCAAGCTCCTTACTCGTTTAATTAAACCATGCCATGTAGACATATTTTCCTTTCCGTAATCAGAGAAAATGTTTTATGTCATGAACTGATACCGGTCACCAATGGCATCAGCAGAACTAGAAAACAACAGTAAACGCACACCGACTTTACTTTGTCGAATTGACGCATATGAGACGTCATTATCTTCGTACTGAGTGAACATTTTAAAAAAGTCAACCACCATCTCCAATATCCGAAATACCGAGTCCTTATCGATTTGGAAATAGCAGTGCAGCTTCTTCCAACCTACACCTTCGCTTGCGTAAATGGAACTGGAACCACAATGGCCGACTGCCTTGTTAACGCGGGGCAAACAGCTGGCACGCCCGCAAAGAAGCCGATCGCAGGCGGAGATATCTGCGGGGCGTCGGAAACACCCGGCCGTTGCCCTGCCCCCCTCCCCCACCCCCTGCCTATCCAGACACACACACACTCACATACACACACACACACACACACGCACACACACGCTGCTGCCGCACAGTGTGTGGTCGGGCTGATAGCGGGGGTCTGTGGCTGGCTGCCGGCTGTGCCCCTTTTATCGAGGCAGCCCGCCCGGCCGCCGCCCATCGCCATCCCGCGCCGCCCACGCGAGGCCATTCGGCCGCACACTTACCGCCGCCCCCCCCGCCGTTTCTCAGTCGATAGAGCTGCTGCCCGCAACACCGCGCCTCTGCCACCCGAGAGACAATACCACAACAGGCGGCAAGTAGCGCTACGCTACTTTGCGTTCTTTTTCGTTCCACTCATCCCCTCCTTCGCCCCAACTCCTTTCGCCCAACTATCCGCCCAGTTCCAGCGCGTATGGATTTCAATGCCGAAATGAAGGGGCGACCATTGAAGGTACAGCAGCCTGTCAGTGCTTCATTGACGTTTTCGCAGGAGCTGTAGGGACACAGTAGTCGGTCTGCATAGGTATGTCTCGATAGTGGCACAGTTTCCTGTGACCTCCAACAGGTACCACTCACATTCACAAAATACTGAGAAGATCGTGGAAATTTTGAAAAGGTGTCACGATATTCTGTTAGCGGTTTCTTTATTTATGAATAAATTCTGTTGTCAACAATATACTGCAAACTGAGACGTGAGAAGACTTATTAGTCAATTAACGACACTTCTCTGAAGCAGTTACATCAGTTACTGCGTACGCGAGCTCGACCCTTACACATTTACGTTAAATATTGCACCATAACAAGACTTACGACCGTACCTAAATTGTGGCTGCTGTCAATAAGCTACAAAATACATAATATTAGCTTTTGAGTAAATTCGATCAGGGAAAGGGATTTCAATACGGGGCATGAAGCTACGACAACATTGTGTGTGTGTGTGTGTGTGTGTGTGTGTGTGTGTGTGTGGAACCAGTGAATACTACAACCAGGAGTGACGCTAGTCAATGAACCATTCACCTGTTGTCGCAGTTTGACAATCAGTCTGGATTCCAACTGTGCGATAAATAATTCATCGAAAATCCTTCGACCAAGGGGGTCACGATAAATTTTTTCCTTCATCTGCACGGCATGAACTGCCCTCTATGCCAACAGGTCCATAGTCATCGAATTGTTTCAATGTCCAGCTAACAAACCTGTAAGGTCGCTTACACCTTTATTTATAAGATGGAGTTCATAATCTTGAAACGAACATTTTGTTAAACCGTTATTATCTGTTCTGAAATGGCTCTGAGCACAATGGGACTTAACATCTTAGGTCATCAGTCCCCTAGAACTTAGAACTAGTTAAACCTAACTAACCTAAGGACATCACACACATCCATGCCCGAGGCAGGATTCGAACCTGCGACCGTAGCAGCCGCGCGGTTCCCGACTGCGCGCCTAGAACCGTGAGACCACCGCGGCCGGCTATCTGTTCTGATTAGACCAGTAAACTCTCGATTTTTCAAAGACTCGTACTCCTATGTATAAAACACTTTCACTCGTCTCATAACAGTATAAATCAGTTAATGTTTAAAATATTTATTTCTAAGCACTTAAGCGAGGAAGAGTTTAGCAAAGATTTGAAATTATGCTTTACTTTTCTTGGAAGTTACTAACTGCTCTCATTATGACATTGGACCAGTATATGTGTGAAAATCTTATGGGACTTAACTGCTAAGGTCATCAGTCCCTAAGCTTACACACTACTTAACCTAAATTATCCTAAGAACAAACACACACTCCCATGCCCAAGGGAGGACTCGAACCTCCGCCGGGACCAGCCGCACAGTCCACGACTGCAGCGCCCAGACCGCTCGGCTAATCCCGTGCGGCCTTGGACCAGTATAGTCTTGGCAATTTGCCATTGCTTTTTAGAAAATGCTAGTTTCCTACGCATCTCTATGTCTGAACTAAATGTAGAAGTGTAGGTACTTTGAGTGTAAATACTGCCAGCAAAGTGGGTTGCGAATAGAGTTAGTAGTAAAGAAGTAATGCGACGCATTATGCTGGAGTTTTACTGCACGCCATTTTAAGCGAAAGTAAATTTTTCTGGCACCTAAATGTTCATAACGTCACCTCTCCTGAACTATGTGTCGTGCAGAGAAGTAATTTTGCAGGTACATTTGGTGGTGTAGGTGGTTTGAAGTTTGACTGCATGAACAGCTAAAGTCCGGTAAGCGTTAAACGTTTTCCTTTCATCCTTTTGTGGGAGGCGTCAGCACGAGAATTTTTTTTAAGGCTTGAAATTGTATGTAATGTTTATTGGAAGTTGCTAAGTGCTGTCCTTGTTAAATACTGTACGAATACAGACCGAGTGTTTGCTCGCCATCACTTACTCTCTCTCAGACCAAACACACACTTTCTAACCGTAACACCTGTCGCACCGTGTTAAACTTTTAACATATTATAACTCATAATGAGCACAATATGACATTATTTTAAAATTTTAAATTCTTTCAATAATCACGCGAAATATTGAAAATATTTGTTATTGCCCTTGAAAGCTCTTAGGTACGCACCCTGCAACATATAATGGGTGTCTGGTATTTGTATGCCGATTCCGCACAGAGTCAAGATGGTTTTTGAAGAAACCGTCGCACTTTAAATTGTCGTGGTGTTGGCACAAAATATCTGTGCTGTAGTTCCCTTGTATGAACGCTACATGGAGTTTTCGGTTAAGTGTTTCACACAAGGATAGTTGATGTTATAAAGGAAACCAGAGTAGAGCAACTAATACTGAGTATTGGACAGAGGTGTATTCCTTGTGAAGACTGTCGGGCAAGAGAGGAAAAGTAAAAGATTTTTGGAACAATTTCAGTGACTGATAGCATCCACATGAAATTCTGGAAGCTTCGAAGCTGATGGATGTAGTAGTAAAACGGATGAGTCGGAGAAATGTGGAGAAAACGTTAACATCAAACATTGATATTATTGTCAGGGAAAGAACATAGGATGTACTGACCAAGGAATGTGAATGAGCGGTTTAATTGTAAATACGAGACATTACGTACAACATCAGAGCTTTGGGACAAAAGCATAACTATTATTAACAGTATGGGCGTAACAAAAACTTTCAGTGAAGGGAATGTATAAATAAATGTTCACGACTCCCATCAAATACATTCAAGGGAACATGTAATCTCTATTACGTTTCACGTAAACGGTCTCATCAAATCCCATCCAGAGGACATACTCTCAGCTGCTGAAAAAATTATTCCTGTTTAGCGCCTGCGAATAGGAAAATGTTGGATCCAAAAATTTTTAGTGTAGTTTGTTCTAAAACGTTTGCCGAGGTCCACCAACAGCAATAACAAAAGCATTCAGATACTACGACTAAAAAAGAACTGTGGTCACGTGGCTATCCGCCGCAGACAATGGTGACGTCAACAAGATAAGAAGATACATATTTGATAACAAGAGCAAAAGAGTGACAGATTCATCACGTATGAAGAACAACGAGTTTATGTTCTAACACAAATTATTAGAAATACAGTTAATTATTGAAAGAGAGATAGTAGAAAGTAACTTTACTTTGCGGAAAGTTTAGTAAGATTTAGCGAGAACTGAAAGTTTTCTTAGTGGCGAAACGCCGCTTCATCTGCATGATTAAATTCACGTTTATCTGGGAAGATAATTTTTGAATTTAGATTGGTAAACAATGTATGCACATTACATGCGAATTAGAATAGCGATGTAGTAATCATTGAATAGTGATGATTTCTAATAGCAAATATCAAATGTTTTTGCGGCCCAACATACATGCCTATACTACGTCTATCCTAGTAAATCAGAGTCATAACACGTTTAGCTAGCACAAAAATATTTCAGGTGTCATCAGCTCCAGGCACAACAGTTTCATTTATCAGTGTATTCATACATTTGCTAATAGCTACCACAGGATTAAATTATACTGTGAGTATGGTCATGGTAATTGTGGTGGCTTTTAATGAACTCACGAACCTATAAATGTACATAATCTGCTAGCTGATAAAACTGGCATTTCCCGGGTATTCATTTTACCAACTTCCTATTGGCAACGAGAGAAATGAACTGTGTTTGTAGTGTAATATCCCGGATAGTTTCTGTACGCTGAGCGCAGCTGCTGCGCTTGTCTACAACGCGAGTTTGTAAACGTCTCTATGGCAAATCTCTTCATACATGGCGGTTGTTTTCGTCTGCAGCCGTGCGCTTTGCAGTTGAAAGCGGTCAAAAGCACTGCCTGGTATTAGGATTTTCCTTAAGTTGACTCGATTGTAGGAGAGTCTGTAGTAAAACATAAATGTATTAAAACTTCATTCATACTGCGGCATTTTTTCACTCGTCTCCGTATTTGTGATATATCTCTTGAACCACGGGTTTGTGTTACATTCAGCAATACGTGTGGATACTGTCTTCAAAATGTGTACCGAGTAGAGCAAAGAAGTAATAAAATTAAACATCACGCACAATGCTTCAGTTTTTCCTGTATTTCATTGTTTATGACATAATATTTCTTAAACTATAATAGGTAAATAAAATGTTAATGTCGTGTGACTGGGGCCTCCCGTCAGGTAGACCGTTTCGATTTGACGCCACTTCGGCGACTTGAGCGTCGATGGGGATGAAATGATGATGATTAGGGCAACACAACACCCAGTCCGTGAGCGGAGAAAATCTCCGACCCAGCCGGGAATCGTACCTGGGCTCTTAGGACTGATATTCTGTCGCGCTGACCACGCATCTACCGGGGTCGGACAACTATGATAGGTCGTTGGTTTTTATCCCAACAGCGATTGTTGCCAGACGGTAAGGGATACATGTACCAAGTTTGGTTGAAAGCTGGAGATGTGAAACAAACACACACACACACACACACACACTCCTCTCTCTCTCTCCCTCTCTCTCTCTCTCTCTCTCTCTCTCTCTCTCTCTCTCTGATACCCCTGCCGAGGCCCACTTTCACCGACTCAAAGCGCCAACGGCCCAAGATTCCATGCGGCGAGTTACCGACATGCGGACATCGGAGCAATTTAGCAAACACGCAGAATGGACACCTTGTGAAGACCTGGCAGACAATGAGAATTGAGCTGAAAACTATGTACTCCTATAGGTATTTGGATGAAGCGTCAAGAATACACAATTGAAGGCATCTGAATTCTTCTGGCCTGGCTGCAACCGTCTCCACCTGCCTTAAAAGAAGCGAGAACACATCAAGAATTGAAGCACCCCACAGGCTGTGGGAGTGATCGTCAGAACTACACCCCTTACCGGACAGCAGCGGCAAGGCGAGGAAACGTACACTGCCGTTACATACACTAACCTCCAGGGCAGGTCACTGGGGCGTTAGCGGCCACCAGGCAGGAAAAATACCGCTGTTTTAACTTAGCAAATAGTAACACATAGAATGCAGTAATTAGTAACAAGAAGACGAGGAACGCTAATTAGATCCGCCTTCCTCAAGCACTCCACTCGCTGCTGTTCGTCTTTGCGACACTGCGAGCAGCAACACGAGCCCAAGTCACTGGAGAATAGCGAGATCTCACAATGGTAGAGGTTTCACTGCTAGTATTAAAATCCACTCAACTTCAAGCTTGTTGGATCCGGTTGACTACTAGGTATGGTACCCTCGCGACCACAGCCCTTCCATCCGGCAGTGCATGCGTGCCGCCAGCAGTCCCGGAATGTTCTCGCACTGCCTTCTTGGCTCCTCCGGAGTCCCCAACCGAACTGCTCACTACACGACCCGGAAGAACAACGTCACCCCAAAGATACGGCCACAGTTATTACATATCGATAACGCCGCTGCTGCCACTAGTGGACAGGCAAAGCTTGCAAAACCAAGAGGCGCCAGTGAACACAAGAAGAATACAAACAACAGCAACCATGTCAACAAAATGATACAGTCTGGCTTCCAACTGAGGACGGAAACCTACAACAGCACCAACACGAGCCACAGCACAGCTCACAGGTTCTTAGACGAATCACAAACATGAAACTGTCCAGACTCCATGTAGAGAGGGTCGTTACAAAGAAGACTGGTGTGCTTACTGTCACAAAATTTTAGGAATGCAGAAAAACATCGAAATAACCTAATGTATGACCAACACCGGGAACAGCCTTGACAGTGACATCGTGAGAAAGACGCCAATTCTCCAGGCACACACCAGTCCACGGAGGATAGAGAATTTCCACCCTGCACTGGGAATGGTGGTCATGAAACGATGTTCAGTCACTGGAAGGCATTGCAAATTTAGTCTGCCAATGGCAAGTCGAGAGGAGGAAAATGATTGAGGAATCGTAGAGCTTGTAAGATGGACGAGGAGTGAGGAAGACAGCACAGAAGCAAGGGACATAGGGTCTCTTCCAACCGTCGCCAACATCCGTCTTCGGACACCGCGTTTTCGCTGCTTCGGCTGCCGCAACACAAGGCGACCTCTCAAGCTGGTGTCCGCTCCGAGCCCCGTCTGCGCATGCGCGGCTCTCTGAGGAGAGATGCCGACTCGTGCCGCATAGCAGCGGAGCGACGCGCCACGCCGGCCCAGAGCCTGTCGCCAGCAACACCCCTCGACGAATGACCTCGAAGAATTGTGAGATGAGTCATTGAGATGATTCATTTTCCCCCTCCTTTCCCGTAACACCTGAGTCGAATCCCCGGCCAGTCAAACCGGCCCTGATAGTTGTGAGTTTTGTTTTGTTTTGTGAGCAATAGTTGACGAAATACGAGTACAAGCCGTGACGGCTTTCAACTATCAGTCGATAGCTAGATCGCAGTAGCGGGGCACGACTTCTGATGGTTCTCTGCATGAGAAACATTGACCGTCCCGACGGCTGACAGTTCGAGTTTGAGGGCCGAATTGGAAGCAGCTCTTGCGGGGAGTGAAGCCGGTATAACTCGCTGTCTGAGGGCAATAGTAATCGGCTTTTGCAGAGCACAGAGCTAATCCCCCAGAGACCGTGTTATGGGCTGGCTGTGGTGGCGATGGGACTTGGAAATTTGCCTATGCCTAGCTTGTGGAGAGTTTGAATGTCTCTTCGCTACCGATTCATCAGATATTTTGCTAGGACTCTTTCTGTGGCTTCTGTGCCCTGTTTTGTTAAAGTCGTAGTGGTGCGAATAACTTCCCCTCCATGGACGGTCTACCGTGTTTGCTATTTATGGTGGGGTTCGCTCCAAGAGAAGTGAAGTTTACCTTGATGGAAGCAACTCTGTTATACAGGGTGTTACAAAAAGGTACGGCCAAACTTTCAGGAAACATTCCCCACACACAAAGAAAGAAAATATGTTATGTGGACATGTGTCCGGAAACGCTTACTTTCCATGTTAGAGCTCATTTTATTACTTCTCTTCAAATCACATTAATCATGGAATGGAAACACACGCAACAGAACGTACGAGCGTGACTTCACTTTGTCCGTCGCATGGAATCCCTGATGCGCTGATGCAGCCCTGGACAATGGCGTATTGTATCACGGCCGTCCACAATACGAGCACGAAGAGTCTACATTTGGTACCGGGGTTGCGTAGACAAGAGCTTTCAAATGCCCCCATAAATGAAAGTCAAGAGGGTTGAGGTCAGGAGAGCGTGGAGGCCATGGAATTGGTCCGCCTCTACCAATCCATCGTTCGCCGAATCTGTTGTTGAGAAGCGTACGAACACTTCGACTGAAATGTGCAGGAGCTCCATCGTGCATGAACCACATGTTGTGTGGTACTTGTAAAGGCACATGTTCTAGCAGCACAGGTAGAGTATCCCGTATAAAATCATGATAACGTGCTCCATTGAGCGTAGGTGGACGAAACTAAAATGAGCTCTAACATGGAAATTAAGCGTTTCCGGACGCATGTCCACATAACATCTTTTCTTTATTTGTGTGTGAGGAATGTTTCCTGAAATTTTGTCCGTACCTTTTTGTAGCACCCTGTATAACACACGTTAATCACGACTGTTCGTAAATGATTCAATGTTGCGTGGTGTGTTTTACAGAGCTAGTTGGGCCATGTTAATCAGAACTGCATGTTTGAACCATTCATATTTCGAGTGGCTTACCGTGGACCATGTTGTGGGTGTAATGTGAGTTGTTCTTCCTTGTAAATATCGTAAAGTCTAATTCAATTATATTGCATTTTCATTGTAATCAATTCAGTTAAGCATTTGTATAACGTTTTAGTGGGGTGAGTCTAGTTTAATCAGAGTGCCTTTCACTATAATCATTTTAGTTAAATATTTGTAAAATATTTTGGTGGCGTTGCTAGTTGACCCGCCCTGAAATTTTCTATGATAAATTCTGCTAAAATAAGAATTTACTTTTCCACTGTAGTTGTTACAGGCAGCCTGGTAAAGAAAGTTTGACATCTGAGATTTGGTTGCTTTGCTATCTGAAATAGTGGAGTTTAACGTTAGTATGAGTTGCCAGATTCGCTACTTATAGCTAGTGTCTTAACGCAAAATACGTTAGAAGTCAATTTTTTCGAATTTCCTTCCATTCAAAATAGTGTTTAATGACTATTCCACCTGCATAATTATTACAGGTAACTGATTGCCAATTCATTTTGTATAATGTTAGCCTTACTGCATTTCTTATTCCTGTGACCAGAGTCCTATCCATTCTTAAGTTCAAAATGATCAAATGTGTGTGAACTCTTATGGGACTTAACTGCTAAGGTCATCAGTTCCTAAGCTTACACACTACTTAACCTAAATTATCCTAAGGACAAACACACACACCCATACCCGAGGGAGGACTCCTCCGCCGGGATCAGCAGTTCTCAAGTACGTAGTTGCTTATCACCATATTCGGTGACTGGGTAGATGTTGGATTTTTATTTATTTATGTTTAGCTCTTAAACATAATGAAATATGTGCCACCCTTTGTAAAGCAGTGCACAGTTGTTAGGGTGGTGATTTCACAACGCCCACCCTGCCCGTTTGATTATCGCGCCAGTCACGGGGCTGAATTCTATCTACAGGGTGGTCCCGAATTCATGGTACAAACTTTAATGGTAGGTGCAGGACATTGTAACAAGGATATATTGTATAGGAATGTATAGTCCCAGGTGACGCGGTGAGGCGTAAACAGGGGAAATAACGGCCGAAAGGAAAACGAAAGATTTTATTGAAATCGTTGTTGACAAGTGTCATGTTTACAGTAAGTGTTCAAAATTGCGCCCACCATGAGCGATACATGCTTGACAGCGTCGGTGCAGCGATTGGCGTACACGTTCAAAGATGCCTGGTATTTCACGCACACCTGCAGCAGCTACAGATATGCGAGCAACGAGATCCTCATCTGAGTCAACTGGAGTCTCATAAACAAGGCTCTTAAGATGTCCCCATAAAAAGTAATCGAGGCAAGAGAAATCAGGAGATCGGGGTGGCCAAGGGACTGGTCCACCACGCCCAATCCATCTAGCACCAAACGTGGCATTCAGGTAATTCCGTACAGCAGTGCTGAAGTGTGCTGGCGCTCCATCGTGCTGAAACCACATGCGGTTACGAATGGCGAGCGGAACATCTTGCAGCAGTTCTGGTAACACTTCTTGCAGAAAAATAAGATAGCTTTCGCCACAGAGTCGCGTGGGTAGTAAGTATGGCCCAATCAAAAAGTCGTTCACAATACCAGCCCACACATTAATACCGAAACGTTGTTGATACGCATGTGGACGCGTTGCATGTGGATTATCTGTTGCCCACACATGGGAATTGTGCGCATTAAAGACACCCTCGCGTGAAAATGTCGCTTCATCTGTAAATAGCACATGACCTACGAAATCCGGCTGCAACGCACATTGCTGCAACAACCACTGGCAGAAGTTTACGCGAAGAGGATAATCTGCCGGATTCAATGCTTGTACTTTTTGAAAATGGAAGGGGTGTAAGCGATTTTCATTTAACACTCTGCATACAGTCTGATGACTCACATGTACGTCACGCGCAACAGTTCTTGTGCTTGACTCGGGTCTATCAGCCACTATGTTCAAGATGCGTTCTTCCAGTCGTGGAGTGCGTACAGCTCTTAATCGACCAGCGTCATGTCTGTTGACGTCGAACGTACCTGTTTCACAAAGTTGACGATGTAACCGTTGAAAAATTCTATGATCCGGCATTCGTCGATTAGGATACTCCGCGCGATACATTCGTAACGCAGCTCTGGCGTTACCATTTGCACGGCCGTACATGTAATGCATGTCTGCTTTTTCTGCATACGTAAAGTCACCCATCGTCTACGGCAGCACAATTGTGAATGGCGCTTGTCCCTACTGCGATACATCATGTTCATCTACTGCCCTCTACCGGCAGTGACACCAACCGATCACTCCATTTCTCTTTCCCCTGTTTACGCCTCACCGCGTCACCTGCGACTATACATTCCTATACAATAAATCCTTGTTACAATGTCCTGTACCTACCATTAAAGTTTGTACCATGAATTCGGGACCACCCTGTATATAACTACTCCTCGTTCTGAACTTACCTCACCAACCGAAGTGACACGTTCCTTGTTTTGCTACTGTTGTTACCAACTTCGCTCCAGTCGCTTCAGATATTATATTTAAAAGCTAACTGAAAAATTTTGTAAATGTTAAGTTCTGATTATTAATATTCAGCCTGGCTGACTTCAGGTATCTCTTAATGTTTTGCAAACTGCTTGATTTTTAATTGTTTAAAAATTCTTTCGCTGACGTCAATTACTAATCAAATTTCCTCCTTAACATTCAACAAGTTGTTTAATTTCCTACTTGTTTTCAAAAGCTATTTCACTGACGTTTTTAACTATGAACGCTCCTTTCTTGTCTTCTGGCCCAGCGCTACTGCTCAATACGTGTTAAACTGCTTTTCAGTTACTACACATAGTTCAAAATATATCCAGTCATTTCATGTCTTACTCATCTAAACAGTCTTTTCCATTCTCTTATCTGTCCCCTACTCACTTTTATGTTTAATTCCACTTAATTACTGATGTCACTTAATTACTGGCTTCCAGCGTTGGTCAAGCTCATTAGTCATCTACATGTCATTTCATGTCAGAGGGCAGAGATGACTTCTCAATTCATTACATATTGGCGCCCAGCATGTTCTGATCTCATTGGTAATTTACAGGCTATATGATATCACATAAACAGTTCTCAATTCATTACATTTTGGCACACAGCGTGGGGTTTCAATTTGATGAGATTCTCTTGTTCTTGGGAGTATGAGAACTTCTACATTTTAAGACATGATTCAGGAAGAATTAACTTCCGATTCATGAGTTAGAATATGCTGACCTCTTTGTATGTGATGTCAGGTACATAGATACTGTGTGTGAGTCCGCGCGCGCGCGCGTTTGTGCGTGTGTGTGTGTGTGTGTGTGTGTGTGTTGAGTGTTTTGTAAATGAGGAGTATGAAGTAGATGTGTGTTTTGTGATGTAGTTTTAGAACGTGTAGTTTGTTGTTGTGAATATTCTGCCCCACGTTTTCACTGTTTCTCTGAATAAGTCCGTTCTACGCAGTACTTTTGGTTTTTTGTTACGTCGTTTCTATGCAGCTGAGATCAGGGAGATTGAGAGGTATGGAAACCGCCAGAAACATGGAAGAAAGTTCGGGTGTGATTGTGAAAATGGCTGGCACGTCTGTGGGGAATACATAAATTTAGAATGCACTAGAAACAGATAGGCCAATACAGGAAAGGTCGGGCGTGAGCAAGAAAATATAAGACACGTCTGTAGGCGATATGTGTAGGCGATACGCAAAGCCAGAGTCCACTGGATCGAATTCTCGCGATATTAGAAAATCGCACATATCAGTTAACCAACATAAGGGAAGATAATAAAACACGATTTGAAAGACTGCAGTCCGAGCTAAAACTTGTAGTGCAAAGATTGAAGGCGTGAATTGGGCAACGAAACCAGAAACATATGGACGGAGGTCACCAACAGCCTGTCCGCCTCGATAGCTGAGTGGTCAGCGCGACGGAACGTCGTGCAAAGGCGTCCAGGTTCTATTCCCGGCTCTGTGGAGGTTTTCTCCGCTCAGGGACTGCTGAGTGTTGTGTTCTCTTCATGAACATCATCATCTCATTCCCATCGACACGAAAGTAGCCGAAGTGACGTCAACTGGAAAGACTTGCACTAGACGACCGGCCTAAGCGACGGGACGCCCCAGCCTCACGTCATTTCATTTCACCAACAGCCTGGACGAAGTGCGAAACGAGCGTGAAACGAAGGTTGGCAACTTTGAAAAGAGGATAAACGAGAAGGTAACTGACAGCACCGCGCGCATAGATGAGAAACGTAAATTGTCCGAGGAAACACAGACTAGAGTGTCAGTAATCGAGCGAGAAGTGTTTGCAATATGACAAGGTAACGTCCCTGTAACGCAGGTCACGTCAAAGAATTTACAGGCCGCATTTACGACGTATTGGGTGGTCGTACCACTAAGTTTGGTCGAAAGCGCATTACCCGCCCGATTGTATACCTAAAGAGTTTAAACGCATATCTGATTAAGAAAGTAGCGGCGGATTTAATGCTTTTTTCGTTGCACGGCAGGCGCTCGACCAGCTAGAGGCTGCCTGATTTGCGTAATAATTTGGGAGAACAGTCTTTACAAGTATTTCTGCACTAAGTTTCTGGTAACGTGCTGGAACTTGGCCGCACAGACCAGTGCTCAGTTTGTCCTTCTGGCAGGATAATTGGACGACAAAATGACAGATGAGGAATTTCCTGCTCATGAACAACGTGCTCTCGTCGCGGTGCTGTCGAGAGAATAGTTCCTCGACATTTTAAGGTCTTTGGACGCCAATGAGGAGCAGGAGAAACGAAGGACGGACCACGCTTTGGAAACTGTGGCAGAAAAAAGGGCGCAACGAAGAAATGGCCAACTAATGGACGAAGGAGGGAGAAAGGGAATAGGTGAGGTTGGGATGGACGCCATCGTCCATGCCAGGGAGAACAGGGCAGCAACGAAGTGCCATACCACATACTGCCCGTAAACTGCGTGCGTAATTGCGTCTCATAAGAAGAGAGACTGTAATGGAGAGTCACCACCACTCGCACCACCTCAAGAAGAGGTGCGTGGGATGGCGCAAGAACGACCAAAGACAATTAGGTATCTCACGAGATGCCTCAGAAGAGAAGGAACATCATACACGCAGTGTTGGGTACTGGCGATCAGAAGCGCAAGGCGACATTGACTAATACTGTGATGGCCCAGAGTTGCCGGAAAAAGCAGACAACAGGTGTCCACTCACTTACATTACGTCGGCCAGGGTGGCCGAGCGGTTATAGGCGCTTCAGTCTGGAACCGCGCGACCGCAACGGTCTCAGGTTCGAATCCTGCCTCGGGCATGGATGTGTGTGATGTCCTTAGGTTAGTTAGGTTTAAGTAGTTCTAAGTTCTAAGGGACTGATGACCTCAGATGTTAAGTCCCATAGTGCTCAGAGCCATTTGAACTTACATTACCGTGGAAGGAATTACGACGAGAGTGTGTATGGATTCTGGGTCGGAGGTGACAGCATTTTCGATGTATTTTTACGCAAAACTTGTGGAAAGTGGTAGAAAGTAGCGTAGATACTCGCTTTTGGTGTGAAAATGAAGACGGAGGAAAACAGGTCTTGGGATGGTAAGCGTCGGAAGAGGTGGCTTCCAGGTGAACCAGACTGTCATCAGTGGATTGTCGCTTGATTTTATAATGGTAATGACATACTTTCTAGTAAACCGGTGATCGTGGATTGGACAACTAAAATCGAGACCAGTTTGTTCAATTATTTGGTTGCATGGAGTTCAGAAAGGGCACAACTGATTTAGAAGCGTGTAAGCTGGACAAGGAACTTTTCATTGATGGGCCATGTGAAGTAATATATGACTTATTAGAGGGAACGTGGGTTTCAGATGAAGTCAGTTTGCCGTCCGGAAATCGGATGAGAATTCTACGTACACAGCCAACAAAGGAGAATCTGACGGACATGATGAGGTGGTCGTGGGTCAGAGACCCTCGTATATGTACCATTAGGTTCAAGAAGTCCAAAGGCCGTTGATGAGTACGCTCTTGTGACACGACAAGCCGCCCGTACGAGTGCGGAAGACACGTTCCACAAGTAACATAATAATATGCAGAGAAAGACCGCTGTCAATTGCCGCGATGACGAACGCTCCGAGACAATGACAAAGATTGAAGGCAAAGCCCCCACAGCAACTCAGAAGTTCATCTGAAGCGGAGAACGCGAAGGAGATTGAGGGTGGTTGAGAAGCATTATGAGATGCGCCGCGAAAGTACGAGTGCAGTAAAGGCCAGCCCTCCAGCAGTGGAACATAATGTTGTTCCATTCGCAGTCGAAAAATATGTGAAAGTCAGTCGGTTTTCGGAGGACTGCAGATGTCAGCATGTGCCGAAATGGCGAGAAATAACGATATCTCACTCGAAAGCAAGAAAATGCAGACAACGTCGAATGCCTACGCAATTTATGAGGACGAGCGTGAGGTTAGGAAATGCAACGCACGCAGTCTGAGAACATATATGGCTCAATAGTGTACAGCAGTAGCTCTATAAACGATTGTAGATGACTGTTAACAAAACTTTGTATTTCGTGAATTGATTTTCTGTCGTAATAATGAGTACGCATTTGTTGTGCTTAGATAGTCATTTTGTGTGAGCCTGGATGGTGGGACACTTGATGTGAAAGTGTAGAGCTCATATGGTCGTGGCATGTGTCTGAGCATGGCAGACGTGTGCCTCTTCAACGCGCCCTGCCAGGCTGAGAGGAGCCGCCCTCAACTGATAAAATGAGACTTCCCGTATCGACTTCCCGTATCGCACTACCATTTCCATACCCGTTATTTTTGTTGTTGTTCTTTTTGTATACTTAGTTGCAACACAGTGTTATATTCAATGTTTTACTGTAATATCATACGATGTTTCGTACTGAAAGAAACTAACGTGGATTGTGAGAGCCACACACGCACCAATATTTGATGAGATTTCTGTTGCAGTGGACAGAGGAGCCAGAGGTACCTCGCTGTCAGTGGAAAAGACACTTTATCTTTACAAATTAGTGCATGTAACTTTGAATGAGTCATAGTAGGGCTATTTTGTATCTTAGGTTAAAATTAGTCGAGTGTACAAAGTTAGGTATAAGCAAGACTTTTTTTTTCTTTTTTTCAATTGTTGACATTCGAGTACGTCCCACGGTTTGCACATCTGACACTACTGAACTTTGTGAAAAGATTATTTTGCATACTAGAAGTTGAGAGTACACAAAGTTAGAAAGAATCATATAATGTTATATTTCGTTCACGTGGCTTGCACAGATGATATTACGCAACCTAGTAAGTAAGAAGGAGGCCTCCCAAGGATCGGTGATGCATATATTATACATAATGATTGTAGGTTCTTTGATAGAAAAGATTTGTGTATGTGTTTTAAGGTAGGAAACAAACTCACTGAGAAAGAACGTAGTGTACTGTTGGTAAAAAAAATGAATGTCACCGAAAAATCTATTCTTTTGCGTCACCAAATGTTTGAACTGATACCCACTTTTTACCCATTTTATAGAGTTTATTGATGAATATTACCTCTTTGTAACGTCAACTTTTGTCATACATGCCTTAATTCTATGTCTCTTGTGTGTTTTCCGTGTTGGCATTTCTAGCATATAACACTTTCATAAACATTATTGTGGAGTAACGTTAAATTTTGAATCACATAGCTAAGTTCTAAGAGTCTTGTGTGTTGCTCATGCTGGCATTTGTGAAATATAATTCTTTCGTGAACGTACTTGTGGTGCGAAGTTCATCTTTGCTGCACATGTTTTAACTCTCTGTCTTGTACATGTATAGTATTTTTAATTCTGAGGTATACGTCCGTGACAGTGTGTGCTTCATTTTTGATTTTTACAAGTCTTAATTGTTTGTTTATGTTGTATTGTTTTATGTACATGTGTGACGTTATCACCAATTTTAATGTGATTTGTGTTCCTCAAATACTGTTTACATGTTTCGATCCTTGTTTGGCCGGCCGGTGTGGCCGTGCGGTTCTAGGCGCTTCAGTCGGGAACCGCGTGACCACTACGGTCGCAGGTTCGAATCCTGCCTCGGGCATGGCTGTGTGTGGTGTCCTTAAATTAGTTAGGTTTAAGTAGTTCTACAGGCAACGGCCTTGCCACAGTGGATACACCGGTTCCCGTGCGATCACCGAAGTTAAGCGCTGTCGGGCGTGGCCGGCGCTTGGATGGGTCACCATCCCGCCGCCACGTGCTGTTGCCATTTTTCGGGGTGCACTCAGCCTCGTGATGCCAATTGAGGAGCTACTCGACCGACTAGTAGCGGCTCCGGTCAAAGAAAACCGTCATAACGACCGGGAGAGCGGTGTGCTGACCCCATGCCCCTCCTATCCGCATCCTCACCTGAGGATGATACGGCGGTCGGATGGTCCCGATGGGTCGCTTGCGGCCTGCAGACGGAGTTAGTTAGTTAGTTAGTTAAGTAGTTCTACGTTCTAGGGGACTGATGACCATAGATGTTAAGTCCCATAGTGCTCAGAGCCATTGGAACCATTTGATCCTTGTTTCTTTGTGTCTGTCTTGAATCTATTTATCAAGGGCAAATATTTGGGTGAATATTCAACTAAGTCTGACATACTAGGACACAACAGCAAATCTAATATCGCCCCCTCCCCCCCCCCCCCCAAAAAAAAACATATTAGTTAGTGAAGTGTTAATGTTACCATTAGTGAGTGAAGATACTTTTTTCTTTGTGAAATGCCTGTGTGATGGGCCAAAAGAATATAGATGGGCCAATGTGCCATGCCTCTCAATCTTCAGTATCAAAAGCTGAATATTCCTGAGAAGGAATTGCGTGATACCTCTGCCGGTGGCCACTTTCGCTGACTCAAAGTGTCAGCGACCCAGGACAAGGAGAGAGGTGGACCCCATGCGCCGAGCGCCCGTGGCGCGTACATCGCAACCATTCAGTAAAGGCCAGGAGGTAGCTCGGCAGATGCCCTCGCCTTGCTTAAGAATGGATATGTTGCGAAGAGCCTGGCGTACAGTGACAAGCTTGCCGAAAACTGATGGACCCCTATAGCAACTGGGAGAGAGCATCAAGAATGTGCATACAGGGTGTTTCAAAAATGACCGGTATATTTGAAACGGCAATAAAAACTAAACGAGCAGCGATAGAAATACACCGTTTGTTGCAATATGCTTGGGACAACAGTACATTTTCAGGCAGACAAACTTTCGAAATTACAGTAGTTACAATTTTCAACAACAGATGGCGCTGCGGTCTGGGAAACTCTATAGTACGATATTTTCCACATATACACCATGCGTAGCAATAATATGGCGTAGTCTCTGAATGAAATTACCCGAAACCTTTGACAACGTGTTTGGCGGAGTGGCTTCACATGCAGATGAGATGTACTGCTTCAGCTGTTCAATTGTTTCTGGATTCTGGCGGTACACCTGGTCTTTCAAGTGTCACCACAGAAAGAAGTCACAGGGGTTCATGTCTGGCGAATAGGGAGGCCAATCCACGCAGCCTCCTGTATGTTTCGGATAGCCCAAAGCAATCACACGATCATCGAAATATTCATTCAGGAAATTAAAGACGTCGGCCGTGCGGTGTTGCCGGGCGCCATCTTGCATAAACCACGAGGTGTTCGCAGTGTCGTCTAAGGCAGTTTGTACCGCCACAAATTCACGAAGAATGTCCAGAGAGCGTGATGCAGTAATCGTTTCGGATCTGAAAAATGGGCCAATGATTCCTTTGGAAGAAATGGCGGCCCAGACCAGTACTTTTTGAGGATGCAGGGACGATGGGACTGCAACATGCGGCTTTTCGGTTCCCCATATGCGCCAGTTCTGTTTATTGACGAAGCCGTACAGGTAAAAATAAGCTTCGTCAGTAAACCAAATGCTGCCCACATGCATATCGCCGTCATCAATCCTGTGCACTATATCGTTAGCAAATGTCTCTCGTGCAGCAATGGTAGCGGCGCTGAGGGGTTGCCGCGTTTGAATTTTGTATGGATAGAGGTGTAAACTCTGGCGCATGAGACGATACGTGGACGTTGGCGTCATTTGGACCGCAGCTGCAACACGGCGAACGGAAACCCGAGGCCGCTGTTGGATCACCTGCTACACTAGCTGCGCGTTGCCCTCTGTGGTTGCCGTACGCGGTCGCCCTACCTTTCCAGCACGTTCATCCGTCACGTTCCCAGTCCGTTGAAATTTTTCAAACAGATCCTTTATTGTATCGCTTTTCGGTCCTTTGATTACATTAAACCTCCGTTGAAAACTTCGTCTTGTTGCAACAACACTGTGTTCTAGGCGGTGGAATTCCAACACCAGAAAAATCCTCTGTTCTAAGGAATAAACCATGTTGTCTACAGCACACTTGCACGTTGTGAACAGCACACGCTTACAGCAGAAAGACGACGTACAGAATGGTGCACCCACAGACTGCGTTGTCTTCTATATCTTTCACATCACGTGCAGCGCCATCTGTTGTTGAAAATTGTAACTACTGTAATTTCGAAAGTTTGTCCGCCTGAAAATGTACTGTTGTCCCAAGCATATTGCAACAAACGGTGTATTTCTATCGCTGCTCGTTTAGTTTTTATTGCCGTTTCAAATATACCGGTCATTTTTGAAACACCCTGTACAAAGGTAGTTTTGAATATGACTGTCTTTCAATGCAGAAATAACACAGCTATCCCGTTGCAAATAATTATTTAATACATTTACCAAGGTTTCAACACTATCGACGTAAGTGCGCGTCACAAAGTGAAGGCTGGTTGGTTGGTTGGTTTGTTTGGGGGAAGAGACCAAACTGCGAGGACATCGGTCTCATCGGATTAGGCAAGGAAGTCGGCCGTTCCCTTTCAAAGGAACCATCCCGGCATTTGCCTGGAGCGATTTAGGGAAATCACGGAAAACCTAAATCAGGATGGCCGGATGCGAGTCCAGTGTGCTAACCACTGCGCCACCTCGCTCGGTCACAAAGTGTAGGAATTTTTTCCATTTCATTCTGTAGAAGTTATTTCGTTGTTCTCTGTCATAACTTCAAAAATATGATCAGTAGCAGGGCAGTTGTAAAAATCTGTATAAAGCAAGCAGTGAGGTGACAGAGTGCTGAGGGCGTATATGCCGTCTAACTGCAGCCGGGTAAAGTAAAGCAATGTGAAGTAAGGCATTCGCCATTCTAAGTTGCAGCAAAAGCCCGCAGTACAGAACCAATAATCTGTAATAGAGTTTTAAATGTATAGCTGTAAATAATGTTTTTGTTTTAATCTCTATATATTGTTAAGTAGATCCTAGTTTTAAAAGTATTATGAAATCCTAGTTTTAAAAGTATTATGAACCTTTGTAATTAAAGCTGTAACGAGTAATGGCTTTATGATTAAGTTAAAATCTAAAGGGACCTCACCGTGGAAGGGTAGAGCGGGAGAAACGTTGCAACAGGAAGTTCCAGAACAGTTCTCTTTGCGAATCGGAAGGGTTGCGAAGTAGCGTGTGGTGCGTTGCCCATGTACTGTAATGTGTGGTGATTAAAATGAGCACAGTCATCGTTAAACGGCCTCGGATGAACGGGAAATTGTTAATTCTACAATTTTAAGCAACTATTTGTCACTCAACCAAAGTGGCAATGTCATTATGAGGACTAGTGGGAAGTCGTTGTTTGCTGTAAAAGAGGCAGACGTTATGTTGCAGCATTACCCACAATACTGGCCACAGGAATTAAAACTTGGAAGTCACTGTGTAAAAGCTGCAAAATCATCCATCTGTAGCAAAATCTCGTCAGGGCCTGCGATACGTTGCTCAACACCAGAAAAAACCGAAGAATTTATTTTCGTGGTGAAGTTCAGTACATTCTATTTTTCATAGGGACGGACATTTTGTAAAATTCCGGATTCGTCGTCCTCTTGTACAAGTAACACAAATTAAGTATTTAAAAGCAACCAGCTTTATCGCAGTGTTGTTATTTCAGTAGATGTTTGGTGTGTCGTTTTCACACACTGCGATATTTAATTATCAGCATTTTCAGATCATAAGCTGGTTATAAGTAGGCCTACATTAAGTGCTTAAAATTATTATCGCCATATTAAGCAAAGCATCAGATTGTGTACAAAGTACCAGCTATTTTATTACACTGACAAGCATTCTAAAAGCAGTTGCTGAAGAAGACAACAAAAGGTGTTGTGCACATTTTCTTTATTACAAAAAAGATTATTACTGTGGTGTTCAGAACATAGGATTTTACGAATCCATGGCGTTTTACAAACTAAACTTATGTTGCAGCAACAGTGCAGGAATGAGTTTTTGCATGTTGCATTGAAATATTATCAGTTCAAAAATTCTCCACGTTGAAAATTATGAGTAAACATCAGTCCAAAATGTCATTTTCTGTCAGAGATCAGTTCTATGTAAAGATAATGTTAAAGAAAGTTGTTTATTAGTTATAAAAACTACAAATAACACCACCACAGTAGCTGTGCATCTTCAGTGCTTCGCAGGATTTTCACTCAACATTTCAGTGTTATTTTACATAAAAGTGTTTCAAGTTTGAAACAAATTTATTCTGAGATGATGAAAGTGTTTTTTGCTGCGGTAACGAAAGTAATACATGGGTAAGATCCATATTGTCCGTATGCACTGTATGTCGCTGTTTCAAAGTGGTTATGACTTGTATTGCGTGCTCTCGTCCCCCTTGTTTGCTTGTCAAGTTACTATATCGGTTCCAATTATTCAGAATTAAAGAATGAGTGGTGAGAGTTTAGCTCGTCAGTGCTTAGAGCAATTAGTGAAATCAACAATGATCGAGTGCCCAAAATGTCAAAATCAATTATTATTATGAAAATCAGAAATTTAGTCACCGTTACAGTGAAGATGATTGTGGCTGCTCCACCTGACGTGTAGATATATCGAAAACAACATCAATATCTTACGTCAGAGAAGTCGACGACAGCAAATCGACAGATGGAGGCTACATCCTCCACATTCAACTTTAGCCGATGTAGGTAAGCTGTTCTTCGTCTTTGTGCGAAATATTGTCTTAAGCATGCAGGAGAGGTGATGAGCTATTTTATGTCGTCTGATAATCAGCTTTGAAGTGTCTTACCAATATGGGGTGCTTGAAATGACAGTAGTTGTATGGGAAGGGGAGAATTCATAGAATCATAATCTTTGTTAGCTCTTGTTAGAATCTCATTTTTATACTTCGTCACTCAAAGATATTATAGCAAGGACCATAGTTCCTTACTATACTTCGATACAGTCATTCAAACTTCGTACTCTTTGACTTTCACAAAGCTAAGTGTCCAGTTCCGCTCTTATATTTAATTTAACGTTCCTTCGTATTGTCCACAGATCCTATTATCGATTATTCGGCACGTAACAGAGTTTAAAATTGAGCACTACTTTCTCTTGCGCACACAATTCCTCAAATTTTCTTATTCCGTGACCTTAAGGCAAAGCTCTACCTAGACCTCAGTATAAGTTTCAACGGAAGTTTGTCTCGTATAGATTAAAAATAGTCACTTTTCTTGCAGTTTAACATAACTGTCCTGATCCCTTCGGTAGCATATCACACGGAAATGCCAACAACATCGCACGCCGCAGCTACGCAGACTTATTCAGCGAGCAGAAAACAAAATAAGAGGACTAAAAATACCTTCTCATGATTCATATAGCAGATTTTAGAAGAAAAAAGTAGCCGCATTGAATCCTCTTTGATTGCCCTAAGGTGCTACTTTGCTGCGGACATTATGCTGATGAGAGACTATACATCGATGATTTTAATTAAAACTTTTTCAAGCTCTTAATTATTTCCGATGTCGTCGATAACCTCTCCCCTATATGAGAATAACCCTGACAATATTGTTCTCTATTAAAAGACTGGTTATAAGGATCACAATCATTCAAATAATCAGTGTCGAAGAGCTAAATCATGTAATCATCGTCCGGAATTCACGAAGGTTTGTGGTTTATAATATTAGTAAGACATTTCCAGGGGCAGATGTGGATTCTGACCACAATCTATTGGGTATGAACTGTAGCTTAAAACTGAAGAAATTGCAAAAACGTGGGAATTTAAGGAGATGGGACCTAGATAAACTGAATGAACTAGACGTTGTAGAGAGTTTCAGAGAGAGCATTAGGGAACGATTGACAACAATGGGGGAAACAAATACAGTAGAAGAAGAATGGGTAGCTTTGAGGGATGAAATAGTGAAGGCAGCAGAGGATCAAATAGGTAAAAAGACGAGGGCTAGTAGAAATCCTTGGGTAACAGATGAAATATTGAATTTAACTGATGAAAGAAGAAAATATAAAAATGCAGTAAATGAAGCAGGCAAAAAGGAATACAAACGTCTCAAAAATGAGATCGACAGGAAGTGCAAAATGGCTAAGCAGGCATGGCTAGAGGACAAATGTAAGGAGATGGCGGCTTATATCACTAGGGGTAAGATAGATACCGCCTACAGGACAGTTACAGACACCTTTGGAGAAAAGAGAACCACTTGCATGAATATCAAGAGCTCAGATGGAAACCCAGTTCTAAAGAAAGAAGGGAAAGCAGAAAGGTGGAAGGAGTATATAGAGTGTTTATAAAAGGGCGATGTACTTCAGGGCAATATTATGGAAATGGAAGAGGATGTAGATGAAGATGAAATGGGAGATATGATACTGCGTGAAGAGTTTGACAGAGCACTGAAAGACCTAAGTCGAAACAAGGCCCCGGGAGTAGAAAACATTCCATTAGAACTACTGACAGCCTTGGGAGAGCCAGTCATGACAAAACTCTACCATCTGGTGAGCAAAATGTATGAGACAGCCGAAATACCCTGAAACTTCAAGAAGAATATAATAATTCCAATCCCAAAGAAAGCAGGTGTTGACAGATGTGAAAATTACCGAACTATCAGTTTAATAAGTCACGGCTGAAAAACACTAACGCGAATTCTTTACAGACGAATGGAAAAACTGGTAGAAGCCGACCTCGGGGAAGATCAGTTTGGATTCCGTAGAAATGTTGGAACACGTGAGGCAATACTGATCCTACGACTTATCCTAGAAAATAGATTAAGGAAAGGCAAACCTAGGTTTCTAGCATTTGTAGAAATAGAGAAAGCTTTTGACAATGTTGACTGAAATACTCTCTTTCAAATTCTGAAGGTGGCATGGTAAAATACAGGGAGCGAAAGGCTACTTACAATTTGCACAGAAACCAGATGGCGGTTATAATAGTCAAGGGACATGAAAGAGAAGCAGTGGTTGGGAAGGGAGTGAGACAGGGGTTTAACCTCTCCCTGATGTTATTCAATCTATATATAGAGCAAGCAATAAAGGAAACAAAAGAAAAGTTCGGAGTAGGTATTAAAATCCATGGAGAAGAAATAAAAACTTTAAGGTTCGCCGATGACATTGTAATTCTGTCAGATACTGCAAATGACTTGGAAGAGCAATTGAATGGAATGGACAGTGTCTTGAAAGGAGGATATAAGATGAACATCAACAAAAGCAAAACGAGGATAATGGAATGTAGTCGTATTAACTCAGGTGCTGCTGAGGGAATTAGATTAGGAAATTAGACACTTAAAGCAGTAAAGGCGTTTTGCTATTTGGGGAGCAAACTAACTGATGATGGTCGAAGTAGAGAGGTTATAAAATGTACACCGGCAATTGCAAGGAAAGCGTTTCTGAAGAAGAGAAATTTGTTAACATCGAGTATAGATTTAAGAGCAGGAAGTCGTTTCTGAAAGTATTTGTATTGAGTGTAGCCATGGAAGTGAAACGTGGACGATAAATAGTTTAGACAAGAAGAGAATAGAAGCTTTCGAAATGTGGTGCTACAGAAGAATGCTGAAGATAGATGGGTAGATCACATAACTAATGAGAACGTATTAAATAGAATTGGGGAGAAGAGGAGTTAGTGGCACAACTTGACTAGAAGAAGGGATCGGTTGGTAAGACATGTTCTGAGGCATCAAGGGATTACCAATTTAGTGCTGAAGGGCAGCGTGGAGGGTAAAATTCGTAGAGGGAGACCCAGAGATGAATGCACTAAGCAGATTCAGAAGGATGTAGGTTGTAGTACGTACTGGGAGATGAAGCAGCTTGCACAGGATAGCGTAGCATGGAGAGCTGCATCAAACCAGTCTCATACATATAGGCCACAACAACAACAACAACAACAACATTACGAGCTGACATATCAAGCAGATGGAGAAACGAAATGGGTTGTGTCTTGTCAGTAGCAGCGGGCTGGGCCGGTTACAACAGTAGCCACTTTGTGGAGGGAGGACAGCGGCGAATTTGACAATGAACTGAAAATATTTTGGTTGTGAGGCCGCAGAAAGTTAGGTTGGGTTTAGAGTCATTGAGAGGTTTAGAAGTAACTTCGGATGCACCCAGGGATGTGAGTGGGGTCCCTTGCTGTTAATGCTGTGTATTAATGAACTTGCGGCATTATTAGTTGTAACCTCAGACTTTTCGCAGATGGTGCAGTTACCTGTAATGGAGAAGAAAGTTCCATAAATATTCAGTCTGGCTTTGATTAGATTTGAAAGTGATGCAAAGACTGGCAACTTTCTTCAAATGAACAGAATTGAAAAATTTTACCCTTCACAAAGCGCAAAAAAGTGTTGTATTCTATTGGCTATGATATCAGTGAGTCGCAGCTGGAATCGTTAAAGTCATATAGTACCTCGGAATATCACTTTACAGGGACATGAAATAGTTTAAACATGGGTAAAGCAGGCGGTAGACTTGGATTTATTATTAGAATTCTGCTGAAATACAATGATTCTACAAAGGAGAGAGATTAAAACTCATTCAAGTGACCTATCTTATAATGTTGTTCAAGTGTGTAGAACTTGTACCAATCAGTAACAGGGAATATTGAACGCACAAAAAATAAAGTAGCCCAAGTTGTTACAGATTTGTTTGACCCACAGGAAAGTGTCATAGATATATTAAAAGATCTGAATTAGCAGACCCTTGAAGACAGACGCAAATTCGGAAAATGTTAACAATCTGCTTTTTAATGATGACTTTGGGAACGTACTGCAACAGCATGCATATTGTACACTTGGGTTAGTGGAGGCAAGAATAGATTAGTTGTAACACACACAGAGGCATCAGAGACATTTACTCAGTCGTCCTTCCTGCAAGCCATACATGAATGGAAAATAATTCTTGCAGTGTGATACAACCTGATGTGTCGGCAGCGGGGCCAACACCTTGTAGATCGAAGTGGCTGAAAGTGCACGCTAAACTAACGCAGACGGGCGTGAAGTACTGGAACATGAGACTTATTAATGAATAAGAAGAAAAGTACGTAGCTGGAATAATATACTTAACTTTATTCTCTTGTTGGAATACATCTCTTGAATAGTAGTAAGCTATAAGCACTGATACAAATGGCGCCTTGCTAGGTAGTAGCTATGGAATAAGCTGAAGGCTATTCTATCAGTCTCTCGGCAAATGAGAGGAAGACTTGGTAGGTCTGGTCGCAAGCTATGTCGTCCGTACAACTGGGGCGAGGTCTAGTCCGTGTATTGTGACCTGCCATGTGGTGGCGCTAGGATTGCGATTACACAGTGGCGACACGCGGGTCCGACATGTACTACAGGACCGCGGCCGATTTAAGTTACCACCTAGCAAGTGTGGTGTCTAGCGGTGACACCACACAACCTCTGCCTTTCAATTCACAGTTGTTTGCAGACTGCGGTTGTGGACGTAGATATAGGTTACGAAAGGCAAAAGAAAATTAATATCTAAGAAATAGACTGAGATATCATAACATATGTGGTAACTTTCAACAACTTAATGTGTCAGTAATGACCACAAATGTCATATTTCTTGACTTTTACTTGTAACAGAAGTTACAGCCGATTTTCTAACTCTGATTATGCCATTATTCTCATACTGCATGTAGTATGAAAGCAGCGTGAGTTACCCGGTTGATATATGCCCATTTCAAACCCTAAGTAATCCAGATGCTGAACACTTAAAGCTGAAATTTAATTAAATGTCAGTGATTATGCAAATACTAGTTAGTGAAATTCTGATTAATTAATTACTGTTATGTACTACGCAGAAATAAAATAAAAGGCAGAAGGACGTTCCTTTTAAGATGGTCACATTTATTCTATATTTGCCACTTCATTAATGTTTTAATGACATTGAATTGTTGATATCGCGAGAGGTCGCAAAATAAACGTGGTAAACATAAGGTTAAATTTTGGAAATTTATGATAAGGTCTTATGGGACCAAACTGCTGAAGTCATCGGTCCCTAAGTCTAAACACTACTTAATCTAACTTACGCTATGGACAACACACACACCCATGCCCGAGGGAGGAGTCGAACCTCCGTCGGGGGGAGCCGCACGGACCGTGACACGGCGCCCTAGACTACGCGGATATCCCGCGATGCATATAAGATGCTTTTAATATTATGTATCTAAGTGTAAAAGATCTTAATTTTGAGTGGTGATCATTATTACACTTGAATTCTGTAGCAAGTGACGTCACAAAGAGTATTTAACGGCCCGTGTCAGTGCACGCGTAGTCCTTTGGGCGTTTTCTGTCTTTTGTGGTGAGTCGTCTACTGAGTTCACTGGAGGAAGAGGTAGTGTTTCAAAGCAAAATCAACCAGTTGTGAAAACAACTCTTCATTGCAGAACTGATTTTATTGCTTTACTTATTTATGAGGCTCGTTTCGCCTAATACATCGTATCTTCAGGTCGACCAGTATAGTGCTGGTAAGCTGGTTTTGGGTACCACGATTAGGGCAGAGAAAAAAATTTACTGCATTCGTCATATATAGAGAAGTAAATCTAAGTAAGTACATGCTCAGGTCATATATTAATAGCATAACAACCGATAACCTTGCAAGTCTGTGTAGCGTAGTGGATACAGTTGATACAAGACAGGATCAGGCTGTGCGTAGTATGCCACATAGGAAATACGCTGGAGGTACCGTTCTTTGTTCCCCAGACTTATACACTATAGTATTTGGTGGTATTTGGTCTCTGAGTGACGAGATGGCCGCGCGAGCTTACTTTGTTCGCGTGTAGAACGTTGAACCTCGGGTTGTTAGTTTAACTTTGTGTGGGACTTAAAATATTTTGAACGCTATCTCAGTTGTTGATTCTGAAGCGCTTTTGGGAATTTCAACTTTACACTTGTCAGAGTCGAGACCGCAGTGAATCTACAATATTTTGCTGCAGACTACTTTAGAGGTTATTCATAGTACACATGACTGCTTCTTTCGCAGAGACTATCAGGAGTAGAACAATACGTTGTGAATAGTGAAGGAACAGTACTTCTGGACTTCAAATGGTTGCTCATCGTTTTAATAGTTAGTACTTCGCGGAACGAGCTCTACCCGCTTATGTTCCATGCTTATGTTCTGTTGCTGCACTTCCTTAATTTTCTATTTGGTAGTTACTTTTTCTTGAATCTCCACTAATGTGAGGTCAACATTCGCTGATTTCTGATTAAACTTTTCTCATTCGTATTACAATTCTCATGATTAATTCTACGGGATTTCTACATCTTTTTTTTTTTTTAGCATCAATTATTACCTAACCTGCCGATAAAATTGTAGCCTGTGACCGCGAGATATGTGCCAATAAATTATTAGACTGACGGATAACTTCATGTATCATTTACGCAATAACACGTAGCCACCCCCTATGACATACCAAGTTATAGAAGCCAATAGTCAAAGTGATTAAGAAGGTGTGTGTGTGTAATTAAGGCTAGACGGTCAATGATCTCTTCAGTGTAGATGAGCGCCACGCTCCAACTCTTAAGGGAATCGGTGAATCGCCGCGAGTAATGACGATAATGGACAAGCGGCACTACAGTAGTATTGTGTAGGTAAGATGAAAGCATGGGACTGACGGAAAGTTGAAAGGCGTATGTACTCGATGGCAGCGATGATGAGGCATGGTAAAATCTCTGACCAGAGGGCATGTTCAGCTCAGTTGCGTGTCAGTAGCGCGATAGCGCTGTAGCAGTTCAGTTGCGAGCTAGCGGTTGCGAGTAGCGCGTCGGAGATGACGTAGTCGCGGTTTAGTTACGACAGAGTGCAGTTGTGTGTGAGCGGTCGGCGGGCGTCAACATGCCACTGGTCAAGATATAGGATGAGGTATATTATTATTAAATAAGTTTTCATGCAGCATTGCGCTCATCAGATAATCTAATGTATATTCATTGTAATTAACTTTCAAGAATCGCCCCAATAATAATTTTTGATTTCAAAGCAATTTTTAACAAAGAAAAAAAAATCATTTGATTCCCTTGCTTTTCCTTAAAGAAAATTGTCAGTTAAATTTAAAAAAAAATTATTATTGCCATGCATTTCCTCCAAGCTGTGGCGCAGAATAAGAGCAGATATTTCACATGCAGTTATACTAAGGTAAGAAATTAATTCTGATTTTTTGCACAGGGCCAAAGACCGACATTTCGGTTAAATTGAGTTTTGATTATCACTGTACTTTCATTGTCATGGGATTATCTTTCATTATTTAATGGGAGCTTATACTTGGGTCAGATTGCTAGTTATCATTTAATTGTCCTTCTCATTAATATTTTTGCGGGAGGTTACACTTGGCTACATTTCTAATAATTATTGTCACCATCAAATTTTTGTGGGGAGGTTACACTTGGCGACACCCAGTCCAGGATCGTATTTCGTTGAGAATCTTTTGAAAAACAGTCAGATATCTGCTCTTATTTGCTTAAATATAATTACAATTTGGCGCAACGCTTTTACTAATTTGTGACTATCTTTCCTCAGATCATCGGCAATTCGTTGCTCTGTTGTATTTGTGTGTTGATTTTGCATTGTGCTTATTTCCCTTTCTTGTGATTAATTGTGACTATTGTAAAAATGCCGCGAAAGATTGTGAATAGTGTATCGCGTGGTATAATGAATGAATTTACCGACTTAAACAACGTGACCGATAGTATTAGTGACACGCAGTGTAATGATGACAATCCTGCGTTCACTAACAATCAGTGCGTTCCAACCGCTAATGATGACTTTTGTCTTAATGATGAGCAAACGAACTCGGTTATGTCCTCTGTTGATTTGACGACAATCGATGACGCGGGACGCTCTGTTGTAATGAGCACTGCCCAGGTTAACACACCCGGTTTGGAAAATTCAAGTAACGTGCAGAGAAATTTTTCTAATGAAAATGGACAGTGTACTGAAAGTACGACGGATCCATTTAATTCCGAAATAGTGACCGACAGTGTAAATTCGACTGGCAAACCTTTTTGTAAATCTCAGAATAACCAAATGGTTACAGAAAGCGAGACAATTCCAGATCCAGCATTAAACGGCACGGAGAATAGCGCCGGCAATTTTGGCTTGGATCAAATTATGGCATTTTTACGACAAATGGAGAAACAACAGAATGAAAAATTAGACAATCTTAATGAAAAACAAGACAAACAGAGTAAAAAATTAGACAACAATGATGTAAATCTCAAACAACTTAGTGAACAGGTCAAACAACAGAACGATCAGTTAAATGAAAAATTAGACAACAATTCCAGGGAACTTAGTGAACAAATTAGTGCCGTTGCTGCGCAGTGTCATGATACTAAGATACAGTTACGCGTGGAAATTGAGGCTTGTTCAAGAAAAAGTAGCGAAGAAATTAAGTCTGTTGCTCAGGAATTAAGGGAATTGCAAACAGCTGCAACAGAAACACTCAGAGACGAAATTAGCGGAGTCGCTAAACAATGCTCTGAAAAAGCTACACAATTACGGGACGAATTTAAAGCTATGACAGCAGAACTTTCGCGCACAATGGATGAAAAGATTGACGAGAAATTCGAACAACAGAACACTCAAATTAACGAACGTCTTAGTCTTCACATACAAAACAGTGATACGCGTTTCCGCAAATTTATTGATGATCAAAATAA
The DNA here is from genome assembly GCF_023898315.1 of Schistocerca nitens. Taxonomy (NCBI): domain Eukaryota; kingdom Metazoa; phylum Arthropoda; class Insecta; order Orthoptera; family Acrididae; genus Schistocerca; species Schistocerca nitens. The sequence continues at coordinate 696,682,451 of NC_064614.1, read as the reverse complement.
AGTAAAACGTCAAGTTATGGAAACAATCACTGCTCAGAGACAGGAAGACAAACGTAAAATGTTTGCGAAGGCAAAAACATATGTAGACAATAATATTGCCACAGTGTCCGACGAAATTAATACATTCAAACAGTCGAACACAGAATTACGTGACGAAATTTCGGATCTTAAGTCAAAAACAGATACACACACAATAGATATCCAAACAGTGACCGACAGACTCGAACAATTAGAACTAACACAGGATTCCGATGTCGTCAAAGCTGACGTTAGAAAACTGAACGAAACTACACGTAAATTGCAAAACCAGATTAATGCCACTGACACTAAAACCGATGATCAGGTAAAAATACTGACTGAAAAATGTGATGAATTGGCCAGTCGTATTGATGTCATCGAAAGTAATAATGACAATAAATCAGACGATACTTCACCGGTTTCATTTAACCAAACACCTGAATTTCAAAATCTACAGCAGACAATTAATGAGATCGATTCGTCTAATAACACCTTGCGTAGAAAATTGTCAAGTTTACAGCAGGAGGTAACAGAGATGAAAAACACTTCAGTTAATAACACAGCACAGCAGACGCCACTTTTCGAACATTTGCCAGACTCGTGCAACGCGTATAATTTGGGTAATCTACAGAGAGTACGAGACTTAGAGTCCGAACAACCACAGTTCAATAGATTCTCTTACAATCCTGAACCTGTTCCATCACACAGAGACGATAATTTCGATTACAAACATTTTCTGTCAGTGAGAAAGTTTAAAGTGTTTAAAAACGACAGAACACAGATTCACCCGCTAGATTGGATACAACAATTTAGTTTTGCTTTTCCACCGACTTGGCCCGTAACACACAAACTTGAATTTATTTGCAGCTTTTTGGAAGGCGAACCGGCAACTCGTATGAGGCCGATCGCGAGACAATGTTATTCAGTAGAGGAATTTCAGAATGCTTTTCTGTCAGCGTACTGGTCGAAGACGACACAGCGCGGAATTAAAGATCAGCTAATTAGTTTACCGAATTATGAGAACTCCAATTTTCCCAGTGTGACGCAATTTTTTGAGCACATGGTGCAACAAAACCAGTACCTAAGTGAACCGTACAGTGAATCTGCACTTATTCAATTATGCATCTCTAAATTACCACGGTCATTAAGAGTGTCACTTCTAACAGGTCAACAAAAGGAAAATATTTCGGCATTCAGAGATCTGTTACAGCTCTTGGAAGTACAACAATCTGATTATTCCTTTGTAAACAAAAATTTTTCGTATAACAACCAAGGCCAACAAACGTACAGCAATTATGATCAAACACGTAATTTCAATAGGAGAAGTAACAGGCGCTTTAGGACCGACAACCACCAAAATTTTAATAACAGACAAAATTCTAATTATCAATATCGTCAAAATCTTGAGCAACAGGAATCACTTTTTAGTAACAATAGACGTTTTCCACCACAACAGCATGAAAACCAGCCGGTTAGCATACCTAACCAACAATGGAATGCACAAGGTCAACCAGGCTTAAATGTTTCGCCGCGTGCACGTGTAGTCCCTGATACAACAAATAGTAACGCACGGCAGCAAGGAAATAACTACGTACAGAGAAGACAGTATTTCAATTCCTATCGCAATGCACCGTATAGGAATGAGTATCACGACAGACGTAAAAATGATGAGCACAATTATCAGCGTACGTTTAATAACAGTCGGTCATACCAACAGCAAAATTGTCCACAAGAACCTATTCTCATGAATGAACCCGACAGTAGGTATCATCCAGAGCGTAATGCGTCTGGAAGAAGTAATAGAACTGTTCAAATTGTAGAAATGCCACGACATCCTCCTGATAACAATAACACGTCAGATAGAATCTGACTAGATACTGTACAGATCGCATCTTCCAATAACACAAGCACTACTTTAGACACGCAGAATATTGTTCACGAAAATGTTATTACTTTCGACGACATTCGAGACACTCTTTTACAGGAAAGACCAGTTGTTCAGAAAACTATTTCACATCCTGTCATCGAAATTAAAATTGGTTCATCGAAATTTTCAGCAGTAATTGATTCCGGATCACCTATGTCAGTCATTAATGAGGAAACTTTTAACAAGTGCAACAAAGAGAATACTTATCCCACTTTACCTTTAGGCAAAACGAAAGTGAAAGGAGCAGTATCGAGTAAAGGAGTAGACGTTAAATTACAGACGCATTTATCATTTTGTATTGGAGGTCACACATTTCATTCAAATTTTTGGATTGTTCCTTTATTGACAACAGAAGTAATTTTAGGCACGAACTTTCTGGTACAACACGACGCAGTGGTCGATTTTCAGAATTCCTATTTAATGTTGAAGGACGAAAATGTGCAATTGGCTTTAGAATTTCAGCATTCACTATCGGCGGAAGAAGAAACAATTAATTGTACAGAGGTCATTTCCGTATCACGTAACATAGACTGTAATCCCACATTGTTCACGGATACGTACGTACATAACTATAACACTCCAGACGAAGCTGACTACGACGTAGTGCAGATGATTTCCGATAAAGTTAAACAAAGCAGTGCAAATACAGACGACGAACGAACGCAATTACACAAAATTCTTTTACAGCAAGCTCCAGTTTTTGACAACATTCCTGGTACTATGTCCGGATTTATGTATGAATTTCAAGTCAAACAGCACGACACATTTAAAGCTAAGCATTATCCTATTCCGTATATTCACAGAGAGCAGGTTAAAAAAGAGTTGCAAGATATGCTTGACCAAGGAATTATTGAACCAGCAGTTAGTCCGTACATAAACCCGCTGCATATTGTTAAGAAAAAAGATGGCTCACTTCGCCTTGTACTTGATTCACGTCACATTAATGACATTATTATTAGTGAAACAGATCGACCACAGACACTAGAGGAACTTCTACAGAAATTTCACGCTACAGCTATTTATTCTACACTAGATTTGAAATCGGGATTTTGGCAAATTCAACTTCATCCGAATTGCAGAAAGTACACAGCTTTTCTCTGTTTTGGTGACTGTTATCAATTTTGTAAATTACCGTTCGGCTTAACTATTTCCTCTGCAGCTTTTATTCGCGGTTTGAACACAATACTTCCGACAGAACTTAAAGACAGAATTACGACGTACGTAGATGACATTCTTATTGCAGAAGCTAACTGGTCTGAACACAATCTGATTTTAGAACGACTGTTGCGAACTTTTCATGCACAAGGATTAACAGTTAACCTCAGTAAATCGCATTTTGGTAAAACTTCTATAAAATTTCTTGGACACGTAATTTCAGCAGAAGGCATTGCGCCTGATCCAGTAAAACTTCAAGCTCTACGTGACATTACTGTTCCTACAACAAAGAAACAATTACGCAGTTTTTTGGGTTTAATTAACTTTTTTCGTAAATTTATTCATCACTCTGCATTAGACACACCTAGATTATGCCAATTAACAGGTAAAAACACTATTTGGTCATGGGATAAGCAAGCACATTCTGAATTCTTGAACCTGAAATATGCTTTGTTGAATGCTCCACTTTTATCGCACCCAGATCTTACTCGAAATTTTTCCATTGCCACCGACAGTTCTAACACAGCTTTAGGCGTACATATTTTTCAGGAAATTGAAGAAGATGGTTCTAAAGTAATTAAAAACATCGCATTTGCAAGCCGCATTTTGTCACCTGCTGAACGAAATTATTCCGTTACTGAACTAGAAACATTATGTGTTGTATGGGCTTTTACGAGATTTAGACACTTTCTTTATGGCAGACACACGACCGTTTACACGGATCACAGAGCTATACAATTCTTACTTTCGGCTAAATTTACTCATGATAGATTAAGCAGATGGAAACTGTATTTACAGGAATTTAATTTTACGATTGTTCACATTCCCGGCACACAAAATGTTATAGCAGACGCACTATCGCGTTCTCTCAGCAACAATCAGCAAGACGTAGCAACCAACTTCTGCAAAGCAAATTTCAGTGTCATGTACATTCAGCAAGTTGCATTTGAAAATTTTATTTCATCGTCACTACAGGACATAGCAAAAGAGCAAAGCAAAGACAATGTGTGGAAAGAAATTAAACACCTTTGGCAAGATAAGAATAATGTTACGATTAGAAACCACTACACTGTACGCAATGACATTCTGTTTCGCCGCTCTCATCCTGACAGCAACAATTGGTTATTATGCATTCCTGACGAACTGGTTAACAAATTAATCTGGTATACTCATTTAAGTTACGCACATTACGGAGCCAGAAAATGTTTTCTTATACTGAGACAGAACTGTTATTTTACAAATATGGAAAAACGTATACGACGAGTTTTAGCGTCATGCAAAACTTGCCAGAAAGCTAAATCTGACACCACTTCACACATTCCTCCATTATATCCCATTATACCTGTTAAATTAAGACATATGGCCGCAGTAGATATTTTTGGTCCAATTCCGAGAACTAACAGAGGTTTTTGCTACATCTTTGTCGCTGTTGAACTCACTTCAAAATTTGTTACCTTCACTCCGTTACTTAAAGCTACTGCCAAAACTGTTTCGAAAGCATTTGTAAAACATTTTCTATTTCATGTAGGGCATGTGATGAAAGTAATTTCTGACAATGGACCACAATTTCGTTCTGCTATATGGACACGCATGTTACGAGCTAGAAGCATTTCTCCGATTTATATATCCAAGTACCACGCTTCTTCGAACCCTTGTGAACGATTAATGAAAGAAATTGGTAAACTGTGTAGAATATACTGCCACAAAAGACATGTTAATTGGGACACACACATACACTCATTCCAAGATGTAATTAATTCCATTCCAAAGAATCCACTATGCTATCTCCGTCTGTAATACTGAAAAACGTTGAACCACCAAACAAAATTAAAGAATTAGTAACATTTCCTACATCTCGTCGATTACGACACCACGAAATAATTGACATTGCGCTGAACAACATCAAACGTGCCGCAGAGCGCCGGGAAGACAACAAAAACAGGTTTGTAGACGCCGAGACTTTCACGTTGGACAGAAGATATTAGTACGTACACACTATTTATCCAGCAAATTAAAAGGTAAGTGCAGTAAATTTGAACTTCTGTACGCAGGTCCATATCGGATTCGCAGCATTCCTCACCCCAATGTTGTACACGTCGAAACCCTGAGAACCAGGAAATCGAAAGGCAACCACCATTGGTCAAACATAAAACCCTTTATTGAGTGAACATACTTTATGATTTATCACGCTGTAATGCTATTTACTAATTTTATGAACATTTCTGCAATTATATTCACATGACTACTTATTGATGATTATCGTATTTTTTCTTGGCAAGTGCCCGGCAAGGTAAGGTTAGCAGGTCGCTTTACTTGTCGTTACACATCAGACCGTGCACATTTTCCATTTTTTTGTGTGTATGATTGTTTTCATGTTTTGTTTGTATGCACTGTGAACTAGTTAAGGTATAACACACACCATTTGACTTTGACATTTTTGCCCTATGATATCTCAACATCGTGACTGTTTTACATTTTTCTTTTTTTTGCTGCTGCATTATGATATTCTCTGTACACTTTTTGCCTTTAAACACTGTCTATGCTTTTGACATATTGCGTTTTCTGTCATGTTATGCTGTATGCTTAATTGTGTCACCATTAACCAATCATTATCTAATGGGTATATGATTTAAATGCAAGACATTAATCTTTGTTCATCAATTTCAGAAAGAAATGATGCGTAAAGGAAATAAATTAAACAGAAATGGGAATTTCACCTACGGAATAGATGAAAGAAGATACAAAACCTTATGAGAACGAGTAAATGGATCAGAATTAACAAGCATTAACAAGAATATACTATACACATCGCAGAATAGCAGTCTTAACTAATTTTTTCTTTCAAAATACAAGGCGATTGATGCAAGCTGTCAGACAGAACTACACATCTTAGTTTTAAGTGATGAAATATGCTAGAGATAAGGAATAGTTGTGTGATGAATAATGAAGTGATTTTTGCAGATGATAATGAATGCTGATGATGAATAATGATGAAGAATATACTAATATGGACAATGAAGTTCTTCTTTACAGGTGATGACGATAATGAAGTTATGATAATATAGATAATGAACTTTTTTTCTTTACAGATGAGGATGATGTTGAAGTTTATGTATTTATGCTATGTAGTTATTTAAGTATTTGTTGCAGTTTGCTTTGACAGCAGGTGTTATATTGCATAGTAGGATGACTGAAAGTTTTGGAAAGGACAGCTATGGAACACATTTTTTATACACATTTCACTACCTGTTAATTCGAAGTTCACTACTTTTCAGCATAGTCTGCGTTTCTTCTTTCAGCTCAATAATCCATTTTGTATTTTTTCCAGGAGAAGCTTTTCATGATACTTACTAAACTTGTTACTTATTATACCTGTTCTAGTACTTGCATTTTATTTTTTTACCCATTTGTGTCTATCATTTATAAATGTGATCACATATACTGCCTTGTTGCATAACCTTGCTACAGCTGACTCATGACGAATGACGTTACACATATTTCATTTATAGGAACAACCTAGAAGCAATTTTTTCTCTTATTTCTTCTTGCTTTCCCTTATAATTCTCCAAAGCAATGCATTGCTAGCACAAAAAACATAATGTATTACCAGTCCCATATAATGTTACTAGTTTATGATAATTCTGAATAATACAGATCAGCTCTGAATAGTATGTCACTTGAATAATGACTTCTTAATGATACCAAATATATATATATATATATATATATATATATATATATATATATATATATATATATATATATATATATAATGCTTTGTAACTGGCTAATAATTGCCACTGTCTATTGTAATGAGATTACTTATAATGCCCATGATTATTAATGCTATGATTGTAATTGTGTAACTGGCTAAAAATTGCCACTGTCTATTGTAATGAGACTACTTATTATGCCCATGATTATTAATGCTATGATTGTAAATGTGTAACTGAACAAAGATTGCCGCTGTTTATTGTAATACGACTACCCATGATGGCAATAATTTAATTTTATGAACATTATTCTGTAATACTAAAATACTTGGTACAGAAATGTTCAATGACTAGAGTATGGATGCCACAAACTAATTATGTAATCACTAATCAAGACTTGTGTAATGTCCTTCACCTTCTGACCTAACTACCTGAAATTATTGTAACATCCATTTGTCTTGTCTATCCTCATTATCATGGAGCACTATATTTGGTTTTTGCACTAATTCTACGTTGGTGTGCCTCTTAAGAGCGTGGTGTTGACACGACATGCTGTCCACCACTGTAAGCGATGAAGACGTTATTATGGTCCCACTGTTTGGTGTACCTGGCATACTGCAAAATGATAGCATGGAATATTACTACGACGTTTCAGTGTCTTGATACGCTGATAAATACTTCTGGGAACGGAACTGCAGATTGTATCACTTAGTGTTGTGATTCTGTGGAAAGATATGGACTTTCAGTGCAGCTGTGTGCAAACTAAAGTGCTACAACCATGATGCAATCCTTTCCTTTCCTATCCTAATAGTGAAAATCATTTTTAGCTAACATCATTTATGTTCATGGCCTATACATTTTTTTTCGATTTGTTGAACTCCAGTGCGAGTACACTTGTGTCACTTGTCGACATGATTTTTTTTGCCATTATGTATATTTGTTGTGAAAATACTAAAGACATTTTCGATTTGTTCTGAAGTGCAGTATGTGTGCACTCTTGTCATCTATATTGTATATACTTTTTGTGATTTGCTGATTATTTACCCTTGCGTTTATTTGTTATGAAAATGTTCAAAAGTTTTCAGTACATGTGCACTTATATGTTTTCTACTGAACTTCAGTGCCTGTGCACTCTTCTCAATTTTCAATATGATTTGTGCCTTTTCTGTATACCTTTTATGATTTCGTGATATGTTTTATGTCATTTGTTACTCATTGTATATACATTTCGTCTTTTGCTGATATGTTCTCCACTGCAGTGCATGTGCACTCATGTCCCTTGTCAACATGAATTTGTTCTGAAAATGCTACAGAATCTTACAGTGCGTGTGCACTTTGTTATCTATCAAATAATTTGTATATACATTTTTCTGATATGTTTTGTACTCACATTTTGTACTACAAGTGAATATCTTGTTAAAAAACAAAAAAAAAATTGTTACGATGGCAAGTCCAAATGACTCACCATCGCTGCCAAATTTTTGCCCCCCCAGTGGAGGGTTATGAAAGGCGTATGTACTCGATGGCAGCGATGATGAGGCATGGTAAAATCTCTGACCAGAGGGCATGTTCAGCTCAGTTGCGTGTCAGTAGCGCGATAGCGCTGTAGCAGTTCAGTTGCGAGCTAGCGGTTGCGAGTAGCGCGTCGGAGATGACGTAGTCGCGGTTTAGTTACGACAGAGTGCAGTTGTGTGTGAGCGGTCGGCGGGCGTCAACATGCCACTGGTCAAGATATAGGATGAGGTATATTATTATTAAATAAGTTTTCATGCAGCATTGCGCTCATCAGATAATCTAATGTATATTCATTGTAATTAACTTTCAAGAATCGCCCCAATAATAATTTTTGATTTCAAAGCAATTTTTAACAAAGAAAAAAAATCATTTGATTCCCTTGCTTTTCCTTAAAGAAAATTGTCAGTTAAATTAAAAAAAAATTATTATTGCCATGCATTTCCTCCAAGCTGTGGCGCAGAATAAGAGCAGATATTTCACATGCAGTTATACTAAGGTAAGAAATTAATTCTGATTTTTTGCACAGGGCCAAAGACCGACATTTCGGTTAAATTGAGTTTTGATTATCACTGTACTTTCATTGTCATGGGATTATCTTTCATTATTTAATGGGAGCTTATACTTGGGTCAGATTGCTAGTTATCATTTAATTGTCCTTCTCATTAATATTTTTGCGGGAGGTTACACTTGGCTACATTTCTAATAATTATTGTCACCATCAAATTTTTGTGGGGAGGTTACAAAGTGTATTAGTGTAGTCAGTGCAGCTGTCATGAGCAGTCTGTCCGGATGACGCAGTGGTCAACGCCTCTGCCTAATAAACAGGAGAACAGTGTTCGAATCCCTGCCAGGCAAAAATCTTCAATTTCCCCCGTTGATATATATAGGGCGTAAATTTTTAAGTTGAAACCAGAATAACTCGAAAAATAAGCTTCAAACGAAAAAATGTGTAGAATCCAAAGTTGATTATTTTCTAGGGGGACATCTGCTGGTTCTAAAATTAGCCCGCCATCCCAACCCCTTTGGGGTGGGGCGGGAGGCAATTTTAAAATTTCAAATGGGAACCCCCCCCCCATTTTTTTATTGCAGAATCTGATTCTATATAAAAAAAACTACGTACATTTTGTCTTAAACATTTGTTTTGATTCTTGGTAGTTGGCACCGTAATTCAAGAAAATCCAAGTTCTCATTTCTGCATGGAAAATGTTTACGGATAAATAAAAAATACTTATTTACTTCGTAAATTTTGATTCGCTAAAACTAAAAAAAATTGGGTCAAATGGCTCTGAGCACCATGGAACCCTAGAACTTACAAGGGAACATCCCCATCGCACCCCCCTCAGATTTAGTTAGAAGTTGGCACAGTGGATAGGCCTTGAAAAACTGAACACAGATCAATCGAGAAAACAGGAAGAAGTTGTGTGGAACTATGAAAAAACAAGCAAAATATACAAACTGGGTCGTCCATGCGTAAGATAGGCAACATTAAGGGCAATGTGAGGCTAGGGGCGCCGTGGTTAGCGTGAACAGCTGCGGGACGAGACGTCCTTGGTTCAAATCTGCCCTCGACTGAAAATTTTGCTTTCTTTATTTTCGCAAAGTTATGATCTGTCCGTTCATTCATTGACGTCTCTGTTCACTGTAATAAGTTTAGTGTCTGTGTTTTGCGACCGCACCGCAAAACCGTGTGATTAGTTGACGAAAGGACGTGCCTCTCCAATGGGAACCGAAAACATTTTATCGCAAGGTCATAGGTCAACCGATTCCTCCACAGGAAAACACGTCTGATATTTTGTATACGACACTGGTGACAGCATGTGCGTCACATGACAGGAATATGTTGTCGACCCACCTAACTAGTACACTTGGCGAATGGGTGAAAAGATTCTTCTACCTTGCCCGATTTAGGTTTTCTTGTGGATGTAATAATCACTCCAAAAAAAGTGATGAAAACATAAGAGTTTTTCACGTAAACTGAAAATAAAAAGTTAAAAGTTTCGGTCTAGGGAAGATTTGAACTGAAGACCTTTCCTTCCGCAGCTGTTCACGCTAACGAACGGGACCACAGCGCTCCTCGCCTGACATTGCCATTAATGTTGCCTATCTTACGCATGGACGACCCAGTTTGTATATTTTGCTTATTTTTTCATAGTTCCACACAACTTCTTCCTGTTCTCTCGATCAATCTGTGTTCAGTTTTTCAAGGCCTATCCACTGTGCCAACTTATAACTAAATCTGAGGGGGGTGCGATGGGGATGTTCCCTTGTTAGAACTACTTAAACCTAACTAACCTAAGGACATCACACACATCCATGCCCGAGGCAGGATTCGAACCTGCGACCGTAGCAGTCGCGCGGTTCCGGACTGAAGCGCCTAGAACCGCTCGGCCATCATGGTAGGCGCTAAAACTAAAACTCTCCCTCTCTCCCCATAGAGCGGGGATTGAGAGAGAGGAATTAGAGTTTTACAAATGTTGACCCAATCCGAATCTGCGGAAGAAATTAGTATTTGGGTCAACATTTAACACCAACAGATGTCCCGCTCTAAAATAATCAACTTTGGATTCCACACATTTTTTCGTGTGAAGCTTATGTTTCGAATTATTCTGGTTTGTCAGCTTAAAATTTACACCCTTCATATAAAATAAGGTGAAAAGTAATAAACCGACTAACAACAGGAAGTGATTCCTGACTGGAAATGAAGGGAAAAAGGTCCTGCGAACATGTGTCCAGAAACGCCTCGTTGCCACAGTAGAACGAGCTGACGAATGCCCAAGTGCCACGCGGTTCTTGTGTGTTTCGGGTTGTATCATTGACGCACCGTACTGTAAGCAGCTGAACGTTCCGGTTTTCATGGCGGGACGAACCAAGATTGGTATTACCAGACGATGGAAAAATGTTTCAAATGGATCTAAGCACTATGGGACTTAACATCTGAAGTCATCAGTCCCCTAGACTTAGAACTACTTAAACCTAACTAACCTAAGGATATCACAACATCCATGCCCTAGGCAGGATTCGAACCTGCGACCGTAGCAGCAGCGCGGTACCGGACTAAAGGGCCTAGAACCACTCGGTCACAGCGGCCGGCTAAGATGTAAAAGATCGAGGGTAGCACGGCTGTATCAGAACAAGACCCTCACACAGACCAACCGCATCATACAACATATGAAGCCCTTTTAGAGAGTTTGTGAGATCATGGGCCCTTTCAGAGATATGAACATGCAGAGAGGTGTCGGACGGTTCGTACATCAGATTTGGAGGACCTCGTACAAGCTCCAGACAAGTAACCCGCCAATATGGTGTAAGCCAAGTATGATTATGTGTGTCTTGCATGACAACCGCTACTATCCCTATCACCTGTAACGAGTGCAAGGATAAGCAAAAGCGGATTTCGCTCTAAGGGTAGGATTTTGTCAATTGTTTTGCACCAGACTATCACAATTATAACAGTTCTGTCACCAGTCCTTCTTAAAGACGAAGCAACCTTTACCGGTACCGGCCTCATCAATCTGCATAGCAAAACACACAAGGAACACACGGCAAGTGGTCAGAGAAACTTTCATTCGTCAGCGCCATATAAAGTAGCAATCAAGCATTTCCGGACACATGTTCATAGGATCTTTTTAATACATTTGTAGTTAGGGATCCGTCCTTGAAGTTTGTCGGTTTTATTTATGTTTACCATGTGTACAGTGATTATCCAGAACGTTATGGCCACCTACCTAGCAGTCGGTTTGTTCACCTCTGGCGACGCGTCGAAGGCATGGAAGCTATGAGGCCTTGTTAGGTCACTGGAGAGAATTGTCACCACATCTGCACACACCAATTTCCTAACTGCCGTAAATTCCAGGGAGAGAGCGATGAGCTCTGAAGCTACTTTCAGTCGCATTCCAGATGCATTTAATCGGGGTCAACTCTGGCGAGGTTGAGGAGGGGAGGGGGGGGGGGGGGGAGCACATCAGTTGGAATCCGCCAATGCGTTCCTCAAACACTCTGCTACAGCACCAACGTCTAGCATCGATGGTCAAATGAGCATATCATTCGTAGTTACCAATATCGTGGTGTTAACATTGGCACATGCATGGGTCGTCAGCTACGGAGGCCCATCGTTAGGAGTGTTCGGTGTACTGTGTATTCTGGCACATTTGTGCTCTAGACAGCATTAAAGTCTAATGTTAGTTCCTTCACATTTCGCTGGCTGTCTTTTTTTCCCAGTCTTCCCAGCCTACGACGTCCAACATTTGTAACAAGGTGTGGCCTTCCAACTCCACAACGTCTGGAAGTGGTTTTACCTTAGTTCCACCACGTGTTGAAGATACAAGCCATAGCACTCCTCGATCACCCGACAAGTCGTGCTGTTTCCGAAATGGTCGTGCCGAGCCTCCGGGCCATCGCAACCTGCCCACGGTCAAACTAAGACAGATCGCGCTTCTTACCCATTCTACTACATGTACCGTGCTCACTGGTACTACATGTACCATGCTTGTGTCTGACTAGCAGTCATTCTTCGTCAGAAGAGTCTGCTATCACCTGGACGGGTTTATATCGATAATACGTCAGTGGTCATAATGTTCTGGCTGATTCCTGTTTTATTCCAAGTAGACACTATTCTTCAGATTTTTTTTCTTTCTTTTATTTTGACACCTTATACAAAAGGTGGGGCGGCAGCGGCAATATTACGCCGCTCTTCGGCCACAGTCAGTACAAATAGAAACAATAAATACACAAAAAACATAACATAATAGTGGAAAAAATGCAGTAGACACATGAGTAAAAAACACGGAGCCGTTCACAGGTGCAGTAAAAAATAAAAAAACGGTCAGCACTGTACACGAACACTGATGGCTGAGATAACATACGTGAACGATGGAGCGTGGTGCGGTGAAAACACTGAAGCACTAACACGACGGCACACACACAGAACCGCTGGCGATGATTTCCGGCTCACGAATGTTCACTTGAGGTGTGCGAGTCCGGGGACCTGCCAAAAGGGGAAAAGGTGGGGGAGGAGGGAGAGGGGAGAGTGGAGATGCCAGTGGCAGTAGAGATGGGAGGGGGAGGAAAGAAGGTATAGGGGTAGGGGAAGCCCGGCGGGGAGGAGGGAGGGAGGAAGGGAAGAGGGAGAGAAGGGAGAGAGGGTGCCCTAAGGAAACACAGGGAGGCGATACGGAGGATCAAAGTTGATAGGAGGGGTAGATGGAGGGGATGAGGGCATCATCAGGGAGGGGGAGTTGGTGGAAGCTACTTTGGTACGGAGAGTGGAGAGATGGAGAGAAGGTGGGACGTGGGAATACAGGCGCGGCATCGGACGGGGGGTGGGAGAGGATGGGAGAGACAAGCGGGTGAGGGGGATCAAATTTACGGGAGGTGTAGAGGATCCGTATCCGTTCGAGGAAAATTAGGAGGTGCGGGAACGGAATAAGGTCATACAGGATCCGGGTGGGGAAGGGGGGAAATTCTTCAGATACCTTGCCCTCATTAATGAATAAGTGACGCACAAATTAATGTTGAGGTACAAGCACTGCTTTGATCGTCCCCCGCAGAACGGACGCCTCCAGCAGGGCTGGTACGGAGCCGGGAAGCAATCTGTTAGCCGCCGCCGCGTCCACTGTATTAGCGGCGTGGCAGCTGCAGGCCCGGGTCGTGCGTGGGGTCCGGCACGGCTCGGCGCGCCTCCGTGCGTAATGCATGGCGTGCCGGAGGGCGGCTGGAGCACGCAATACGTGTCAGCGCGGCCCGCGATAATTATCTGTAAATATTCACAGACGGACGTGTTCCGACAATTCACAGAAATTTTCATGGACGTATATGTGCGGTCCGCAGTGAATTACTTGCGAATGAGACAGTTGAATTTGATGGTGGCGCCGGTAGAGTGTGTGCGTGCGCGGAGGGCGAGCGTGTGGCCGGCGCCGCATGCGATATTAACATCAATTACAGCGAGCGCGGTCGCATAACTCGGTTCGCCGGAACTCGCCGGATCGGTTTGCGATTTGCGCGAAGAGCGGCCGGACTACGCGCCGCTCGGAGATGAGTGGAGGAGGAGGGGTCGGCGTTAACCGAGTCCGCGGGCTCTGCGAGTGGCGCCATTGTGTGCGAGGAGCCGTTAAGCCGCGCCGGTTACGCCGACCACTGCCGCCGCGCCGGCAATAACGGCCGAACTGCAATGTACAGCCTAACAGCAAATCCCGGCCGCGCGGGGCCGTAGACCTAGTGCGCTGACAATGGCTGCGACATCATTTCCTCGCAGCAAATTAAGCTGTGGATAATAGAGAAGTACAGCATCACTGAGTCTGTTTCGTTGAATAGCATTACCAGTGCGACAATTTCATTCCTTATCGAGATATTGTGCTTGGGAATTGCCGTGACAATAAAAGCCTTTGTTGATTCCTTAGTCGAATTACATCTCCAGTGGCCGCAATACTGTGTAATATGAACCAAGGAAACGTTACCGCACATTCGCAGGTATCTCGCAGATGGCTTAGTTGTGGACCCCTTTCACTTGAACGCTTATGCTTCTACTCTCTTCTGCTTTTGTCCGTGACAGTTGTTGCTGTTTGATACATCCCATACAGAACTTACTTCAAATCCTTGGCGCCATAAACGTTCACGCCGGCGTTGAGAATTTGGTTTCTCGCTGCGGGGCGGCGCGTGTATTCACGCTTTCACTCATCTGGCGACCCAGCTTTTCCTATTTCTCGCCGTGGAGCCGTGGTCGTATTCAAAACCCATAGCCTACTATTTCAATATACTAACATTTTACTTTGAAAGCCCATTCCTTCAATGCAACGAGAGATCACAAAAAACAATTTGTGCTATCACAAATTATCACAAATTATATCAAATCCCTATTGTTCAGAAAGCTCTCTCATCGAAGAGTCCAAAAACGGAAAAACAAAAATTGTGTTAACGTTATACGTTAGTAAAATTTCTTTCACAATTTTAGGCCGTCTGGTACAGCAGTCCTATGTAGAATATTTGAATTAAAAACAATCTGGGTTTCAACTTATTCTTTTATCAACAACGCGTGTCGCCTTCTTGGGGCATCTTCAGACTATCTTGAAATTTTTCTTTTATAGCATATTAAAAAACATAAAACCGCTCTGTGCTAGAATGAAGCAGATGTCTCATCAGATGAACCCGCAGAGATCCCCGATTCCACTCGTGCTTCAATCGCGCACAGGGCCATTTTGTGGTTTAAAAAGATTCGGCAAGGAAAGGATCTCTGCGGATTAATTCATTTTATGGTTTTTAATATGTAATAAATGGAAAATTTTGAGTTAATCTGAAGACGCTCCACGTCTACGAAACGCGTTTTTAGCTACAGAATAGCCGGCCGTGGTGACCGAGCGGTTCTAGGCGCTTCAGTCCGGAACCGCGCGACTGCTACGGTCGCAGGTTCGAATCCTGCCTCGCTCATGGATGTGTGTGATGTCAGGTTAGTTAGGCTTAAGTAGTTCTAAGTTCTAGGGGACTGATCACTTCAGATGTTAAGCCCCATAGTGCTCAGAGCCATTTGAACCATTTCATAGCTACAGAATAACTTACAACCAAGATTGTTTTCAATTCCAGTATCAGACATCAGTGTCTTGCAAGTAGTGTAACTGGTAGAGCAGAACTTGAGCCACTGGTGGCATACGCCGGCCGATTGGAGGGCCTAGCGTGAGTCCCTAGTGGTACCCGCCAGTGTGGACGTGTTAAAATCAAGAACCAACGATCGGACAAGAACATTTCAGACGTCCACGTTCTCGAATTATCGTCGCATGCCTGCCGCTAGTTTTTACATTGTTTCATACAAACAACAGTCGCTTTGACGGCAGGGGTACTGGTTTCAACAGTAATCCACAATGATCAGCCAAGTATCCTCGGAGGAGTTGACCGCGTTCTTCAGTTTATAGTTATCGATCGGATGTAGACTATTTTGATAAATGCGCAGAAGAGTGCGAGACTGCGCTTGCATGCATATTCTAGTGTATAACAACGTGAGTACACCCCCGCAACTCACTGTTTCAGTAGACACGTAAGAATCTGATTTCGCAAGACAGAGCGCATCAGGTTGTGGAAAGGGGCCAAGGTCAATTAATGTTAGTTATACAAGAACACACACAAATTTATTCCTCAAACCAATACACAGTTTTCTCTTTAAAACAACAGAATATCAATTCACGGCTGAGGGCCCAAGTAACTTCTCCAGAATAAGTTTAAATTGTTGCTTTTAAAACACCAGGATTTAGAGTAACGGCTGTAGGCCTTACTTAAGTAAAATTACAATATCTTCTAGGCTAAAGGCCGAAATAATATTTCAGATCAGCTAAGGAAATTCTTTAAAAGCCAAGCATTTAAAAATTCCGGCTATAGGCCATATTAAGGAAAATTCAAGTGCATTCTTCGGCTGAAAGCTCAATTAATTTTTTTTTTTTTACATAATAAAAGAGAGACTTTAGAGATAAGCCTTTACACAGTACAACAGAAAAACATCTTGAGAAAACTTGAAGTATCTTGTCGGCTGAAGGCCCAAGCAATTACTCAAAGCCGGCCGGAGGGGCCGAGCGGTTCTAGGCGCTACAGTCTGGACCCGCGCGATCGCTACGGTCGCAGGTTCGAATCCTGCCTCGGGCATGGATGTGTTTGATGTCCTTAGGTTAGTTAGGTTTAGGTATTTCTAAGTTCTAGGGGACTGATGACCACGGCAGTTAAGTCCCATAGTGCTCAGAGCCAATTACTCAAAAACAATTAAAGACAACCTTAATATAAAAATTTACAGAACATGGCTGTAGGCCGTTTCAAGAATTCAGGATAATTAAAGAGAAACATTACATACAAGGATTTACATATTAAAGCCACATATTATGAAATAAACGCGGCTGATGGCCTAAATGCACAGCAACAAGAATTTTAAACGAAACACGGCTGAAGGCCATATACTAAACATAAAACAGACAATATTAATACACGGCTGAAGGCCTGACACAGTACCTGCGACCAAATAAAATGACAATCACCAATAACAAACAGTGGTGCTCAGAAGTGTTCCAACGGTCGGCCTGGGGAGGAAACTCTAACCATAGTTTAGGTGAGACAGACAGCCAGGCGTAACACTAAACAATCGGGTTGTAGCACGACCTACAGAGGTCTGACGAACCATCCAACCACCTAATCAATTCCCTTCCACCCGACCAACATCACGACAACCAAAAGTACCAGCAAAGATGAGGATCGCAGCAGGATTATGTCTTGATAATTGGCGTATAAACACAGTCAAGGCACAATAAACACTCAAAGAGAAAATGAAAACAACACCAAACTGTCGAACTACACGCCGTGCCGGACAGCATCAACACGACGAGGAAAACACACTGCCACAAAACTACGCTAACGACCAGGGCAGGTAACCGGAACGTTAAGGGCCACAAGGCAGAAGATATCGCTGGTGTACTTCACTAATAATTATAATCATTTGAAAGATTAAACACCATAAGGGACACAGCTGCAAAGTTTTGCTGACTCCAACACACCATCAAATTGTTGCTTGCAGGAACAGTCCAGAATGCAACAACCAGCAATCAACAAAGAGGTGTGACATCGGTTGAGCTTTCACGACAGGTTCACTGATTACTCAACTCCGGTATGCAGCTGCGATGAGGGACGAACTTGGCAGTTCTCACAGCTAGTGCCACACAACTCTGACCCCGCGCACACGACGCCAGCAGCCCCGGCCTGATCACACGCCGCAGAGACTTCCTCGCTGCTCCGCCGCAACCGACCAACTGCCACACTCACCATGACACGGAAATATAACTGCCACACCAAAGAAGTTACAGCAGTACTAGTATCGATAAACGCTGCTGCTGCCCCTGACGAAGGCAAGTGAGCAACTCATTCAAATAGTAACAGAGAGAGGAATAAGTCTCCACTCGATGGTGACAAAAGCCCAAAAGGGAAAACGGCATTAGCGCGTGCCGACGACCGCTCAGCTGTCTGCAAAAAACTACAAACTTACAAACGTAAGCTCATAAGTTTTTTCCTTGCAACCTTCTTATGTCGTCTTGATTGTCTTACGGGAAAATAAACTGCTGACCATTAAAAGTGTAACGCAGGAACAGATAAAATTGAAGTGAAGTGTAGTACCTGCTAGGAAAAAAAAACGATTAGTATTTCATTGGAACCACACAAGGTACGTACGAGAACACCATCTAAATTCTGTTTACAAAGAGATAGTACATTCACAAATTATCCGTAAATTATCCATAAATCTCATTCATCAATTATTCATTTGTGAGAAGGTCGTGCTAGCAGCGATTAAGAAGGAGAAACGTCCACCAGCGCAACATGAAATTTGAAAGTGGTATGACTGCTGTCCATGAAAAATTGCAGTTCCTCCTTTCATGTAATGGCTGCTCGGTTATGTTGGAATCAAAAGTGGTTCAAATGGCTCTGAGCACTATGGGACTCAACTGCTGTGGTCATAAGTCCCCTAGAACTTAGAACTACTTAAACCTAACTAACCTAAGGACAACACACAACACCCAGCCATCACGAGGCAGAGAAAATCCCTGACCCCGCCGGGAATCGAACCCGGGAACCCGGGCGTGGGAAGCGAGAACGCTACCGCACGACCACGAGATGCGGGCTATGTTGGAATCTTACGACTGCCATGCAAATATGGAATTAATGTATTTGGAGGGGCCATCCTCAGCACTATGCGGAATCTCAAAAATGGCTCTGAGCACTATGGGACTCAACTGCTGTGGTCATAAGTCCCCTAGAACTTAGAACTACTTAAACCTAACTAACCTAAGGACAGCACACAACACCCAGCCATCACGAGGCAGAGAAAATCCCTGACCCCGCCGGGAATCGAACCCGGGAACCCGGGCGTGGGAAGCGAGAACGCTACCGCACGACCACGAGATGCGGGCATATGCGGAATCTAATTGTGCCTAAGTGACTAGTGCCAGCCCGCATCTCGTGGTCGTGCGGTAGCGTTCTCGCTTCCCACGCCCGGGTTCCCGGGTTCGATTCCCGGCGGGGTCAGGGATTTTCTCTGCCTCGTGATGGCTGGGTGTTGTGTGCTGTCCTTAGGTTAGTTAGGTTTAAGTAGTTCTAAGTTCTAGGGGACTTATGACCACAGCAGTTGAGTCCCATAGTGCTCAGAGCCATTTGAACCATTTTTTTGACTAGTGCCAGAGTGGACAGACATTATACACTCAGTCAAGGAAAATCATTAACCCACGGCACGTACAGAGGGTGGACCAAAATATGAAAGTAACAAAAACTCATGACCATGCCAAATACGGTGTACTAATCGCGTAGGCTTTCAAAACAGGTTCGAGTCGTCTCGGAATGGATAGTGGTCGTCCTATGTGGTTTTCGAGGGCACATTATACCAATCTTCCTGAAAAATAGGTTAATACAGGTAACAATGATAGACATTTCCCTCCAAAATATACAACGCAGTGTCAATAATATTGACACCTACTGACTGTGGTGGGCAGGAGAGGTGGGCCAATTCATCCTTGTGCTCATACGACGTCCTTGACCATGCGACCTGTGTGAGCAAGGACCACGTCGTCTTGAAAGACAGCGTCACCATTGAGGAACAAACATTATACCATAGGATAGGCCTAATCATCCAAAATGGTCATACAATTCTTGGCAATAACGCGAGCTTGCCGAGTAATGGTTCAAATGGCTCTGAGCACTATGGGACTCAACTGCTGAGGTCATTAGTCCCCTAGAACTTAGAACTAGTTAAACCTAACTAACCTAAGGACATCACAAACATCCATGCCCGAGGCAGGATTCGAACCTGCGACCGTAGCGTTGCCGAGTAATCACGGAGCCCATGTGTTACCACGATACAGCTGTCGAGATCATCATCGAACCCGCGTTATGTTCCACTCTTTACAAGGGAACCTCCCCATCGCACCCCCCTTCAGATTTAGTTATAAGTTGGCACAGTGGATAGGCCTTGAAAAACTGAACACAGATCAATCGAGAAAACAGGAAGAAGTTGTGTGGAACTATGAAAAAAATAAGCAAAATATAAAAACTGAGTAGTACATGCGCAACATAAGCAACATCAAGGATAGTATGCTCTCAGGAGCCCCGTGGTCGCTTGGTTAGCGTGAGCAGTTGTGGAACGAGAGGTCCTTGGTTCAAATCTTCCCTCGAGTGAAAAATTTAATTTTATATTTTCATAGTTCCACACAACTTCTTCCTGTTTTCTCGATCGATCTGTGTTCAGGTTTTCAAGGCCTATCCACTGTGCCAACTTATAACTAAATCTGAGGGGGGTGCGATGGGGAGGTTCCCTTGTTAGCAGCAAACAACCTGCATCGTAGGGCAGGTGTTGTTTTGGTGCTCACAGAGTTCGTGAGTGCGACATTCACATCTGCAGTGACTTTTACGTAACATTCCTCGTCAATGACCATCCGCCACGATCACTCAACACACACTTTCGACCGCATTGTGACTCATGGGATGATTTTTTCTACTTTCCCTGCAAGTGGTATACGATACCTCTTGACACACCAAACACTTCGACTACCTTGATTACGGAAACACCCACAGTACGACCACCAAAAATTTGTCCGCGTTCGAGTTCACTTAGCTCCGACGTAACGCAGTCAAAACCACAGCGAGCACTGTTCTGCCCACAGCTGTTAATTGTCAAATACAACAGCGCAACTTGCTGGCTTGAGTAGTAGCTGCATTTATATTCGAGCATGCGTTTATAGTGGCGTTTTCATTTTTTCTCGAGTCCCTAAATATTTTGCTTGTAGCATGGGAACAAATATCCTCCCAAACACTGCGGCGATGTCTGAAGTACCATGTGCCGTCAGCACCGGGACCACTTGTGGGGTGACGGGTACAATTTTTGGTGTTTGATGGTCTGTCCTCTAATTTATAAGTTGAAATGTTTGGTAGCCCTGTGCGATTTTCAGATACCACAGCCTTACACAATGGCCTAAAAACTATTTTTGCAGACAGCTAGAGAGCGATGGAGAACGTATTGTCCATGGTCTTCATTCCACAGGTCCACTTCTCATCTCGCCTGAACTGACAGAGGGGTCAGGAGGTGCGACGATAAATAAGTCTAGTGTCATTTAACGTAACAGTATATCATGATCGACGTTCACATGCACAAGAATCAGTAGGAAAATTACAGCTTGTCCTATCGTTCTCAGCACACGAAATAGTTCACAGCCGATTTCTACTCTTTGTTCCCATTTCAGAGAAATTAGTTGCCTGCCTTAAAAGTGGAGAATAATGGAACAATGTCCGACATTTGCCACGCTATTTTCTATGACATAGCAGGTGGCACACAGTACTCGGAGAATGATGCACGGATTTTCAAGATAAGCTCAAATTGCAAGTAAGTATACTTTTACACAGTTTCATCAGTTGTACATGATACATCTCTCGACCGAAAAACTATAATGTCAGCCATTATTAACGCCAGATGAAGCTTAAGCGGACTCGAAACAAGTCCACAGCGGAGAGGAGCACATTCCCGTAAAACTGACAACGATCGAATAACTTCTTTATGTGTAGAGGCCTTTTTATGTATATGTGCTCTGTGCGAACGTCGAAGATAACATTTGCTCCAAAACAGCTTCTAATGTTGGCAACAGTGCTCAGCCAGCAGCCTATATGGCTACAAAATTATTTAGATCGTTGTTCGTCAAAAACAAACAGCGACCCTAATTTTTCTGTCGGTATCTCTGTACTTTATTTATGTTGTAAGAAATTCTTTGCCCGACAGCTCTTAAATTGTGAGCTCTAGAATTTTCCAAACGCAAAAGACGGTAGATAGTCGCCGTTGAACAGTCTCTTCTTGCATTTATGTGCCTTTTTAAAAATTATTACTTTACCTTCAAATTTGGTACAGCTTCATTATTACGTGTTTTAAATACAGAGCTGTCTTTTCAGGTTTGTAGCTTAATAATAAAGGTTAGCTACTTAACGTAACCAAATTTACTTAATTTTTAGTATGGAAACTTGTTTATCTTTAATAATTCAATACGTAAATGTGGTACCATCACGGAAATATCTAGCATATGCTTTTATGACAAACTGACCCTAATTCCAGAAGTTGAACTTTATAACTTTAATATTATGCTACTCTAATATTTCGAAAAAGTGTGACAATATACCGTGTGTATACATAGCAATCTGCACCTGATTCTAGTAGTATAAGTTTCTAGCTTTAATGCTGCGAACTTCTTAGAATTTACGGGAACTAGATGTAATTAGTAAGTGAGTTACGTTGAGATTCAATGTTCAACATTTTCATGGTCATACTTAATCTGACCAAGTTTTGAAACGATATTTAAACATTTAAGTTTTACACAAGTGTTTGATGTTATCACAGTCACAGTATCTGCTCCGGCGCTCTGTTAGGCTGACCGTGACCAAGTGACTGGTAGAAAAATCAATACCTTACTTGCAGTACTATCGTGGGCTTGCTTTCATACATACTTTTGCAGCTTGTGTTGGTGCGGCAGCAGAGAGGCGTGCCAACAGTAGTGCACTCAGTGACACATCTGGACACAAGAGTGACACCCCATCTTTTCAGGCACTCCTTGGTTCAATGTAAAACATCACTATGGACATATACATTTGCGGAGTCACTGAGAGGAAGGAAAAATGGCAAATTGTATTCCTCATCGTCATAAGGGACCAGTGCCTGATATAAAGCTATGAGATGCTGTTGGGTATGCAACGCCTTAACCCCCAGTTAGCGCATCCAATAATCTGGACTGCGCGCTTCCCATTTCTGGCATCTTAAGATAGGTGGCTGAGCTGTAGCTTTGAGATCTCTGTGACATCTTTCATCAAGATAACGCAAGAATGCATGTGGCACTTTCTGTCCTGTGCTGTTACCGAGGCAGACACTGTCCGAATGTTACCCTGGCTAGCACGTTCTCCGGTTGAGTGAGATACTGGAAACTTCAGTCCGAGGTTTGACGAGATACTGTCATGACGTGCACTTCATTCACCATTCAGTACTCGTATTTCATATTTCTAAACCCAGCACTCTGGTATTCGGTAATATAATAATTCAGGCCCTGTTAATAATTTCTATGGGTTGCCTAATTTATTTGACGAATTTTAAAGTTTGTCTCACACTGATCTGTGAGATGAGCTTGGCACTAGGAAATGTATTTATTTATGGGCGACCGCAGCAGTGTTCCTAGCAGCCATGATGGCTTCCCATTTCCCATCCTTTTTCCGATCGCCAGGGTAGCACGTGGTGTCGTTTGAACGTTCAGTAGTGGCCGAAGTTTCTCCTGTTCTCAGTTCCCCACCCTGCCTTACCAACCATGTAACTGCTATTTCTGCTCTATATTAACGCCGCGAGGTCGCCTCCCTGTGAGAGTCCGGCCCTCTGATTGGCCAGTTCTGGTGCGCGCCCGCTTTTCGGGTGCGGGCGCCATCAGAATGGTTCAAATGGCTCTGAGCACTATGGGACTCAACTGCTGTGGTCATAAGTCCCCTAGAACTTAGAACTACTTAAACCTAACTAACCTAAGGACAGCACACAACACCCAGCCATCACGAGGCAGAGAAAATCCCTGACCCCGCCAGGAATCGAACCCGGGAACCCGGGCGTGGGAAGCGAGAACGCTACCGCACGACCACGAGATGCGGGCGCGGGCGCCATCCACCGTACGCGGGTGGATAGTGGACAAAGGGGCAGTGAGCTGTTCCAGTGTGACCGTGCCTGAGGCCGGAGGTGCTGCTTCCAGAAAATGAAGTTTCGGTAACCATGAGCGCCGACGTGCACTGTAGCTTCGCGCCCAACGACCCAGAGGTAACCTTATACACTCCTGGATATGGAAAAAAGAACACATTGACACCGGTGAGTCAGACCCACCATACTTGCTCCGGACACTGCGAGAGGGCTGTACAAGCAATGATCACACGCACGGCACAGCGGACACACCAGGACCCGCGGTGTTGGCCGTCGAATGGCGCTAGCTGCGCAGCATTTGTGCACCGCCGCCGTCAGTGTCAGCCAGTTTGCCGTGGCATACGGAGCTCCATCGCAGACTTTAACACTGGTAGCATGCCGCGACAGCGTGGACGTGAACCGTATGTGCAGTTGACGGACTTTGAGCGAGGGCGTATAGTGGGCATGCGGGAGGCCGGGTGGACGTACTGCCGAATTGCTCAACACGTGGGGCGTGAGGTCTCCACAGTACATCGATGTTGTCGCCGGTGGTCGGCGGAAGGTGCACGTGCCCGTCGACCTGGGACCGGACCGCAGCAACGCACGGATGCACGCCAAGACCGTAGGATCCTACGCAGTGCCGTAGGGGACCGCACCGCCACTTCCCAGCAAATTAGGGACACTGTTGCTCCTGGGGTATCGGCGAGGACCATTCGCAACCGTCTCCATGAAGCTGGGCTACGATCCCGCACACCGTTAGGCCGTCTTCCGCCCCAACATCGTGCAGGTGAGCGCCACAATCAGGACTGCATACGACCGAGGCACACAGGGCCAACACCCGGCATCATGGTGTGGGGAGCGATCTCCTACACTGGCCGTACACCACTGGTGATCGTCGAGGGGACACTGAATAGTGCACGGTACATCCAAACCGTCATCGAACCCATCGTTCTACCATTCCTAGACCGGCAAGGGAACTTGCTGTTCCAACAGGACAATGCACGTCCGCATGTATCCCGTGCCACCCAACGTGCTCTAGAAGGTGTAAGTCAACTACCTTGGCCAGCAAGATCTCCGGATCTGTCCCCCATTGAGCATGTTTGGGACTGGATGAAGCGTCGTCTCACGCGGTCTGCACGTCCAGCACGAACGCTGGTCCAACTGAGGCGCCAGGTGGAAATGGCATGGCAAGCCGTTCCACAGGACTACATCCAGCATCTCTACGATCGTCTCCATGGGAGAATAGCAGCCTGCATTGCTGCGAAAGGTGGATATACACTGTACTAGTGCCGACATTGTGCATGCTCTGTTGCCTGTGTCTATGTGCCTGTGGTTCTGTCAGTGTGATCATGTGATGTATCTGACCCCAGGAATGTGTCAATAAAGTTTCCCCTTCCTGGGACAATGAATTCACGGTGTTCTTATTTCAATTTCCAGGAGTGTAGGTCATTTTACTGATGTGCGTTCCTTAAATTAGGTCTACGCAATTTTTCTGGGTTATAAAACTGTAGGTTTTCCGTGTAGCCGGCGGGAGTGGCCGTGCGGTTCTAGGCGCAACAGTCTGGAACCGAGCGACCGCTACGGTCGCAGGTTCGAATCCTGCCTCATGCATGGATGTGTGTGTCCTTAGGTTGGTTAGGTTTAATTAGTTCTAAGTTCTAGTCGACTGATGACCTCAGAAGTTAAGTCGCATAGTCCTCAGAGCCATTTTTTCCGTGTACACTTGGGAATACTGTGCGCGATGTGTTGGTTAGTCACAGTAGCTTAGAGTTCGGCACTAAAGTGTATACTTTCACGCTCACTTTTCCGCTTCGTCTGGCAATAGTTCTTTCAGTTCTCCCATGCAAAAATTTGACTCAGAATTTATGTCTTCCTAGCTTGAAAACTTGTGCCCTTTGTCCTACGCCACGTGGTGAGTGTCTGGCGCCCCTTGATGTTTCGCTAACATAGTCGTATCGCGAGCCAAAGTTATCTAGTATCGCCTGTCTGAGTAGTTTCGCTTCTTGCTGGTTTTACTCCTTTAGTACAGGAGGTTACCCAGCGATTCACCCCCAGTAGCATCTTTCTTAGCCTTTGGCTGATTCATGGTGGTGGTCGTTGTATGCCTGCAACCCCTTCGTTTAGTAAATTGAACTCCATTTGATAATACGGCGATCGTTCCTAAAATTAATTTTCTGCTGCCAATGTGGCTTATTATGAAAGTTCGTAGGGGCAGGCTGCTGAACTGAATTCTTTCTTCCCCCGCCCCCATTTGATTGTATAATTGTTCAGTATTCAACCATTACATAAATGAGTCCTTTAATCTTTACTTTCTCCCTTTAATTACGTGAAATCACCCTTCGTGTCACAGTATAATAATGCAGAACTATTCTCATGATAACGGTTGCTATAAGGTCGTGCAGATCCCGTGCTTTTAATGGTAGGATAAAGATTCAATGCCGCGCGCCTGGTACGACCATTGCACGCATAGTACCGATAATAGTAATAATAACTTTTAATTATCCTCATTGATAAACTGAGAAGTGTTCACGGCTCAGTGTGAGTACATGAGCACTAAATCCACTTGATGTGGTGGAAGTAGTGGCCTCTGTTTTACCTCGCTGGTTTAGAAAAAATATCAAAATTACAGCCCCTACAGCAAGGGTAGTAACCTGTAAAACAACGAGCCACCACTTTTACAGGCAGTGCGATTTATGCGCCCTAGCACAGATTTCAAGTGATGTGGAATTATGTACTGGTACACGCCACCCACGCTTCGCCCGACCCGATGCCCAGTGGTGTTAGAGACTTCGTTGCAGTCAGAAATGCTGGCCTTTGCACGAGATCTTGTACCATGCGTAGCCACAAATCACTTACAAATGTAATCACATTTCCTTCCTCCTACGCTGTATACACACAATAAGTAAAGTTCCATTATCTGCTGTGCTTCCAGGTGCTGCAGTTTAATCGCCAGTGCGATTCCTATCGATAAGTCACTTCTCAGCGTGAAGAAGTAAGTAAATTCATGTACTACATCTCCTCGGTTTTTATTGTGTGAATTATTGGTTACTTTGTGTATATATAATAGGGCATGCTGAAAAATAACGACTTCGCATTTTTGATGTGAAAATTTTTAAAGCTTTTTATTAAAGCAAACTTTATAAACATTCTATTTCTTCATTCTTCATGTTTATTTCTCAACATAGTCACCCTGGCGGGGAACACAGTACTCCTAACGAGAGACCATTTTGTTGATACCGTCATGGACTTTCTGAAATGGTTCAAATGGCTCTGAGCACTATGGGTCTTAACTTCTCAGGTCATCAGTCCCCTAGAACTTCGAACTACTTAAACATAACTAACCTAAGGACATCACAAACATCCATGCCCGAGGCAGGATTCGAACCTGCGACTGTAGCGATCGCGCTGTTCCAGATTATAGCGCCTAGAACCGCTCGGTCACCCCGGCCGGCGTACTTTCTGAAGGAGCCACAACGTCACCTCTGCTTGCAGCGCTTCATCACTATCAAAGTGAAGCTCCCGAAAGGGATGAAAATGAAAATCGGGTGGACTAAAATCTGGACTGTTCAGAGGACTATCGATGACTGTGGCCCCAAGGCCTCGCATTGTTGGAGATGTTGTTGCGCTAGTGAGTGGCCTGGCATTGTCTTACTGAAAGAAAGGGTGCTCGAAGTGTGGACGAGCTCTTCGAATTCGAAATTCGATTAAAGCCCGCTGTTCCTCTCCTACCGACTCTGAGACGTTACACAACGCCATGTTACGCGCTACAGTTCGGAATCCTCTAGCGGCAGAGGACTGAACAATAGGTATACATGAAGGATAAAGACTTAGAATATTAATAATGTTTGCTTTATTTAAAACGCTTTAAAATTTTTCACATAATAATTTGGAGACATTACTTTCCTGCGCAGCTTCTTATTCTCTGTGTGCCTCTTTGCATCCATCCAGATATTTTTCAGCCTTTCTGAGTGGGATTAACTGAGCTCATGCTGTCGTGTTCTCATACTACTCTTCATAGCTTTCCTGTAATCTGCTTTCCGCTGTTATGTGCTGACGCTGATTATGGACTATGTATCTTAACTTACAATTTGAAATTTACATTTCACTACGTTTAACTTTGCACGCATCGATCGTAGTCATATCTGTGCACCTGGAAATTATCTGTGTGTGACAATGGTACATGTTCAGCTGTGGTAATACAGCCTGTCACTTACTTCAATGAACAGACAAATCAGGGTTCATGGAGTTGGCAAGATTGCACCGAGTGAGATGGAGCAGTGGTTAATACACTTAAGTTGCTATCGGGAGAAGCAACATTAGAAAACCTATTCATCACCTTATTTACATTTCCTGTCTTTTTCCTTCACTGCTCGATGCGAATGCCACCGGTGGTTCGTCTGAAACGAACACGAGTGATTCACTCCTTGATCTATGTCCAGTGGTAGTTTATGATCCACCTCTAAGGACAGCGTCGTCGACAAAACCATAACCCACACTCTGCCTCCCTTACGTGATAGTCACCCATATTCAAAATATTTGCCGCCGTATATACGAAGCAGAAGTGCGCGAAACTCCAGCACATTGTGCACGTGCTGCAGCGTTGGTGTGGTGACAGTACTGCTCGGCTGGGTTCTGAAAAATGAAGGAGGATGTCGGTACCGAGTGACAGACATTCGCGGAAACCAGACTCCCATAAACTCGTGAGTGTGAATACCGAATCGCACACTGAAATGACGCTGACAATGGAGAGTTGCTGTGAGCACGCGAGACTGGAGAGCTCTCTTCATTCCAGAACATTTGTTACATTTGTAACTAAGAATACGTGAGCGATTAACTCTCCATAGAACTGCACTAGATTACAATCAGAACTATACTTACTCTGTTTTCCTGTTGTAGCTTACTGTATATATGGATAGTACGAAAACGCACATAAATTTAATTAAGAAAGCTTAATAATGGAAAGGAGAGTGAAAAAATACTAGGACATCTTGCTAATATATCTGGACCTAGAAAAAGTCTTCATCTATGGGTACAGTCCTTCGAAGATATTCGAGAATGGTGAAGTGACTGTTTAATATCAGCTATAACAAATGACTATGTTAGGAACAACGATAGTCAGCTGAGAATGTGAAGACGAAGAAAGCTATTATTTATTTATTTTTTACTGGCTTATCGCTCGCTGCACAGTTTCTTTTTTTCTGTAATCCACTTTTTATGTTGTTTACAAATTGCAATATCTTCTAAACTTTTCACGCTAATTAAAGTCATAGAAAGATGATTTTTCCCGAATGCATTTCCGACCAAAAAGTTATTATGGTGGCTGAAATGAAAAGTTTTTGTTAATCATGCTTTTTGCGTTCCAGTGGTGAAATTTCTTTAGAAATTTTCATACCTTAACGCATATTTCTTTACATGTAACCGAGATGTGAAATATCTGTTTTTATGTATTTAACTTTAACTTTTTTGACATAACGAAATATTTTCTCTAAAATTTTC
Source organism: Schistocerca nitens (assembly GCF_023898315.1). Taxonomy (NCBI): domain Eukaryota; kingdom Metazoa; phylum Arthropoda; class Insecta; order Orthoptera; family Acrididae; genus Schistocerca; species Schistocerca nitens. The sequence goes on along the minus strand of NC_064614.1, from coordinate 696,652,948 downwards.
ATCCCCTGGAGTACGGTGTTGAATTTACAGGACCAGTGAAACACATTTTTTTAAAAGTTTTAACAGAAAAGCCGAATAGAAATGTTCATAGATTTAGCTATGTGAATTCTTTCATAATTAAATAATTTCATAACACTTATCATCCCCTATTTTACTCCCTTTGGGGATTGAATTTCCAAAAATATATGCACACTGTTTTTTTTTCTTTCCAACTGAGAATTCAAATACCAATTTTCATAGATGTAGCTTTAAAATTGCTTTAGTAGTTTTCAAAAACACATTTACCCACCTTTTTACAAGCTAGTGGTTGAATTTCGAAAAATATTGAAACGTGTATGGTTTTATTTCTCACTGAGAAGCCAAGTACCAATTTTCGTAGTTCCATCTTCAAAATCGCTTTAATAGCGACATATTTTCGAAAGCTTTTCATCCCTGTTTCACCCCCATATAGATGGAATTTCCAAAAAAACTGAAACGCGTATTTTGTTTACTTATAACCGAGGTGCCCAAGTCAAATTTTCGTGTTCCTAGCTTTAAAAATGCTTTCGCAATGAAATAACTTCATAAAACATTACATTTCCTATCTCAGCTCCTTATGAGTTAAATTTTCTGACATACACCAAATACCAATTTTCGTAGATCTAGTTTCAAAAATATTTCTTCCTCTTTTACCCCCTTTGGTATGGAATTTCGAAAAAATCCCTTCTTAAACGATGCTTACAGTATAAGATCAAAAACCTCTGCAAATTTCACAAATTTAAAGTTTCTTTCCTTAGTAGCTTGGGCTGGGCGATGATGAGCCAGTGAGTGAGTCAGGTAGTTGGGTCATTTTATATACAGGGACTTCAAGGAACAGAAGGACAACATTTTGTTCTTTCTTAGTTCTGACTACTTTCATATGGCGGCCGACAGAGTCCTTTATATCCATGGCGTCTCTCAATGAATTCACTTCTTTCATAGTATTCTCGTATATCTACCTTTCTCGCCAATCTCACATTTGCAGCCTTCTGCCAACACACAAAAACAATTAATCAGGGTGTTGTATTAACACCGTTTTCCCTTCTTAATCAAGTGTACGTTCATAGCGGTAATTTAACGTATGAGACGTCGAAGAAATTCGTTTGAGTTGTTAATCTGTTCTACTTGTGGTGATAAAAATGTAGTGGTGTATTATCCAGAATTGAATTCGATAAAAAAATATTTATTGTGGTGCTACCAGACTGGGTAGGTATGCATTTTAACATTTTTCTGTTCACGAATAAACATCTATGTTGATTTCCATCATGCAGAAATGCATTTAATATCGCCCTCCTACGGGCTTTAATTGCATATACGCTGTAATAGTTTTATTCTTTTCGTCTCTGTCATATGGTTACATTTCATATAATAACAGATACAAAACTCCAACGTGTCATCAATAAAAGTATCTGCAAATAACGATACATTATTATTTGCACCGTAAATCAGTAGCCCGGAGAGGAATGTTTTATTATTTTTAGAGAGCCATCATTGGCGATTTTCGATTTTTTTGCAGCTATGTACACAGCAAAAATCTGCTGCACTGCCATGTAGCAGACTAACGCAGATTGTTCTACTCATTTATATCGACTCTAAGGCAGAAAAGTAGCACTCATTACACTTTTGCTCCCTTCTTGTCCGTAAAACATGGTATATCGAACTGTTCACCGCATTAATTGGTTGTTATCTTACATGAAAGAAGATATTATGGGGAACCGATCGCACTTATGCCTGTCATTTTAAATTTAAGGAACACTTTCTCCTATACCAAACACTATAGTTGTAAAGTGTCATTTTCTTTTATTGCACTAGAATGACTGGCATTATTGACACCAATAACAATGCTGTTTCAATACAGTGGTAATTATTCCTCAGATCATTTTTTATTTACATGGAAAAATGGTAACGACTCTCATCGTCTTCGCTTGGTGCTGATTTTTTTTCTTTTTTTTACATAGTATAACATGATCGCATTTCTGGGTCATGGGTCATCTGACTGATTTAACGTAGACAGTCACGAAATCCGCTGCTGTGGCAACCTCTTCGTGTCAGAGTAGCACTTGGACCCCATGTTACATGCTATGATATCCTATTCTACACTCCTGGATATTGAAATAAGAACACCGTGAATTCATTGTCCCAGGAAGGGGAAACTTTATTGACACATTCCTGGGGTCAGATACATCACATGATCACACTGACAGAACCACAGGCACATAGACACAGGCAACAGAGCATGCACAATGTCGGCACTAGTACAGTGTATATCCACCTTTCGCAGCAATGCAGGCTGCTATTCTCCCATGGAGACGATCGTAGAGATGCTGGATGTAGTCCTGTGGAACGGCTTGCCATGCCATTTCCACCTGGCGCCTCAGTTGGACCAGCGTTCGTGCTGGACGTGCAGACCGCGTGAGACGACGCTTCATCCAGTCCCAAACATGCTCAATGGGGGACAGATCCGGAGATCTTTCTGGCCAGGGTAGTTGACTTACACCTTCTAGAGCACGTTGGGTGGCACAGGATACATGCGGACGTGCATTGTCCTGTTGGAACAGCAAGTTCCCTTGCCGGTCTAGGAATGGTAGAACGATGGGTTCGATGACGGTTTGGATGTACCGTGCACTATTCAGTGTCCCCTCGACGATCACCAGTGGTGTACGGCCAGTGTAGGAGATCGCTCCCCACACCATGATGCCGGGTGTTGGCCCTGTGTGCCTCGGTCGTATGCAGTCCTGATTGTGGCGCTCACCTGCACGGCGCCAAACACGCATACGACCATCATTGGCACCAAGGCAGAAGCGACTCTCATCGCTGAAGACGACACGTCTCCATTCGTCCCTCCATTCACGCCTGTCGCGACACCACTGGAGGCGGGCTGCACGATGTTGGGGCGTGAGCGGAAGACGGCCTAACGGTGTGCGGGACCGTAGCCCAGCTTCATGGAGACGGTTGCGAATGGTCCTCGCCGATACCCCAGGAGCAACAGTGTCCCTAATTTGCTGGGAAGTGGCGGTGCGGTCTCCTACGGCACTGCGTAGGATCCTACGGTCTTGGCGTGCATCCGTGCGTCACTGCGGTCCGGTCCCAGGTCGACGGGCACGTGCACCTTCCGCCGACCACTGGCGACGACATCGATGTACTGTGGAGACCTCACGCCCCACGTGTTGAGCAATTCGGCGGTACGTCCACCCGGCCTCCCGCATGCCCACTATACGCCCTCGCTCAAAGTCCGTCAACTGCACATACGGGTCACGTCCACGCTGTCGCGGCATGCTACCAGTGTTAAAGACTGCGATGGAGCTCCGTATGCCACGGCAAACTGGCTGACACTGACGGCGGCGGTGCACAAATGCTGCGCAGCTAGCGCCATTCGACGGCCAACACCGCGGGTCCTGGTGTGTCCGCTGTGCCGTGCGTGTGATCATTGCTTGTACAGCCCTCTCGCAGTGTCCGGAGCAAGTATGGTGGGTCTGACACACCGGTGTCAATGTGTTCTTTTTTCCATTTCCAGGAGGGTATGACTGAGATGCGTAAATTTTATTTCCTGTAGACACATTGAAAGCATAAATTTTGTCCTCTAATACTTCATGTGTTCCTTAAAAATCATATTTACAAAGAAGAATCATATTTACAAAGAATCATATTTACAAAGAATCATATTTACAAAGAAGAATCATATTTACAAAGAAGTGATTAACACTCTAAGTTCGCAGGTTGTGGGGAAGACTAACCGAACAGACATTACACAAGTTTTCATCTATGCTTCTTGTATCAGCTTTTGTGCTTTGTATAGTTTATCTCTCCAAATGCGTCTCGTTTCATCTTCCACTCACTGCCTATGAATGTCATGGAAATCACTGACTATGGGTTTTCCAAAGCACGTGACACTTATTAATAGTTCCTTTTTGATATCTGCCATTATTGTAATATACTCGAATGTGTGGGTTAAATACACTGATGGAAAAAACTGTAATCCCAAAAGTTATGAAGTAGGGTAATGAAATTAAGAAATACATTGGTCTAGTAACATATTTAAGTGATTAACACTCTAAGTTCGCAGGTTGTGGGGAAGACTAACCGAAGAAGACAGCGTTTTATTGGCAGGATATTTAGAAAATGTAACAGATCTACTAAGGCAACGACCTTGCCGCACTGGATACACCGGTTCCCGTGCGAACACAGAAGCGCTGTTGGGCGTAGCCGGCACTTGGATGGGTGACCATCCAGCCGCCATGCGCTGTTTCCCATTTTTCGGGGTGCACTCAGCCTCGTAATGCCAATTGAGGAGCTACTCGACCGAATAGTAGTGGCTTCGGTCAAGAATACCATCATAACGACCGGGAGAGCGGTGTGCTGACCCTACGCCACTCCTATCTGCATCCTCCTCTGAGGATGACACGGCGGTCGGATGGTCCCGGTAGGCCACTCGTGGCTTGAAGACGGAGTGCTAACAGATCTACTAAAGAGACTGCCTACACTACGCTTGTACGTCTTCTTTTAGAATACTGCTACGCCCTGTGGGATCCGTACCAGACAGGATTGACAGAGTACAGCGAAAAAGATGAAAGAAGGGCAGTACGTTTTGTATTATCGCGAAATATGGGAGAGAGTGACACTGAAATGATACAGGATTTGGGCTGCACATCATTAAAAGAAAGGCGTTTTTCGTTACGACGGAATCTTATGACGAAATTCCAATCACCAACTTTCTCCCTCGAATGCGGAAATATTTTGTTGACACCGACCTACATAGGGAGAAACGATCACCACGATAAAATAAGGGAAATCAGAGCTCGTACGGAAAGATATAGGTGTTCGTTTTTTCCGCGCGCTATACGAGATTTGAACAATAGAGATTTGTGAAGGTGGTTCAATTAACCCTCTGCCAGACGCTTAAAAGTGATTTGCAGCGTATCCATGTAGATGTAGACGTAGAATAAAAGGGCGAGATAAGCCATAGAAAATGCGATCTGCTGGTACATCAATAACCGGTGTAACCGCGAAAATGTTGAATGCAAGCAAGCAAACGTGCATGTATTGAGTTGTACAAAATGTTCAAATGTGTGTGAAATCTTATGAGACTTAACTGCTAATGTCATCAGTCCCTCAGCTTACACACTACTTAACCTAAAGTATCCTAAGAACAAACACACACAGCTATGCCCGAGGGAGGACTCAAACCTCTGCCGGGACCAACCACACAGTCCATGACTGCAGCGCCTGATACTGAGTTGTACAGATGCCAGATGTAGATTGTGAGATAGAGCTTCATGCTTATTGCACTTGTTCGGTCAATACAGGGACCGTTAATGTGGTGTCACCAAAAATGGTTCAAATGGCTCTGAGCACTATGGGACTCAACTTCTGAGGTCATTAGTCCCCTAGAACTTAGAACTAGTTAAACCTAACTAACCTAAGGACATCACAAACATCCATGCCCGAGGCAGGATTCGAACCTGCGACCGTAGCGGTCTTGCGGTTCCAGACTGCAGCGCCTTTAACCGCACGGCCACTTCGGCCGGCGTGGTGTCACCGCCAGACACCACACTTGCTAGGTGGTAGCCTTTAAATCGGCCGCGGTCTGAGGGAGTATACGTCGGACCCGTGTGTCGCCCCTATCAGTGATTGAAGACCGAGCGCCGCCACACGGCAGGTCTAGAGAGGCTTCCTAGCACTCGCCCCAGTTGTAAAACCGACTTTGCTAGCGATAGTTCACTGAAAAAATACGCTCTAATTTGCCCTCTGCCAGACGCTTAAAAGTGATTTGCAGCGTATCCATGTAGATGTAGACGTAGAATAAAAGGGCGAGATAAGCCACAGAAAATGCCTTCAGCTACGTCATTTGCTACGACCTAGCAAGGCGCCATTATCAGTTGCTATTGATCTTGTGAATCATGTACCGTCAGAGTGACGTTCACCATTAACAGATTAAAGTTAAGAATTCACCAGATACGTCTGCTTTTTCTAAAGTCTAATTTCCTCGTCCTGTTCCAGACCTCACGCCAGCCTGCATGAGCTAAAACGCGTGCCTTTTGGCTTCCTCTATTTTAAGGTGTTGGCTCTCCTGCCAACCCACAACAGTTAACGCTAGTAGTTGATGACACTGGAGCTGTCGTTCAATGATGTCCCATATTTGCTCAATTGGAGACGGATGTGGTGGTCGAGCAGACCAAGGTAGCATGTTGACTTTCTGTAGAGCATGTTGGGTTACGACAGTGGTATGTGTGTAAGCGTAATCCTGCTGGAAAACACTCCCCAGAATGCTGTTCATGAACGGCAGCACAGCACGTCAAATAACTAAATTTTCGTATAAATTCGCAGTCAGGGTATGTGGGATAAGCACAAGAGTGCTCCTGCTGTCCGCAATCGACAGGGGATTTCAAGTTGATTCCGTATTTCTAGATTTCCGGAAAGCTTTTGACACCGTTCCTCACAAGCGACTTCTAATGAAGCTGCGGGCCTATGGGGTATCGTCTCAGTTGTGCGACTGGATTCGTGATTTCCTGTCAGGAAGGTCGCAGTTCGTAATAATAGACGGCAAATCATCGAGTAAAATTGAAGGGTTATCAGGTGTTCCCCAGGGAAGCGTCCTGGGACCTCTGCTGTTCCTGATCCATATAAATGACCTGGGTGACAATCTGAGCAGTTCTCTTAGGTTGTTCGCAGATGATGCTGTTAGTAATGTCACCCAAAGACCAGTATCAGTTCCAAAGCGATTTAGAAAAGATTGCTGTATGCTGTGGCAGGTGGCAGTTGACGCTACATAACGAAAAGTGTGAGGTGACCAACTTGAGTTCCAAAAGAAATCCGTTGGAATTCGATTACTCGATAAATAGTACAATTCTCAAGGCTGTCAATTCACCTAAGTACCTGGGTATTAAAATTACGAACAACTTCAGTTCGAAAGACCACATAGATAATATTGTGGGGAAAGAGAGCCGAAGGTTGCGTTTCATTGGCAGGACACTTAGAAGATGCAACAAGTCCACTAAAGAGACAGCTTACACTACACTCGTTCGTCCTCTGTTAGAATATTGCTGCGCGGTGTGGGATCCTTACCAGGTGGGATTGACGGAGGACATCGAAAGGGTGCAAAAAAGGGCAGCTCGTTTTGTATTATCACGTAATAGGGGAGAGAGTGTGGCAGATATGATACGCGAGTTGGGATAGAAGTCATTAAAGCAAAGACGTTTTTGGTCGCGGCGAGATCTATGTACGAAATTTCAGTCACCAACTTTCTCTTCCGAATGCGAAAATATTTTGTTGAGCCGAACCTACATAGGTAGGAATAATCATCAACATAAAATAAGAGAAATCAGAGCTCGAACAGAAAGGTTTAGGTGTTCGTTTTTACCTTGCGCTGTTCGGGAGTGGAATGGTAGAGAGATAGTATGATTGTGGTTCGATGAACCCGCTGCCAATCACTTAAATGTGAATTGCACAGTAATCATTTAGATGTGGATGTAGATACGAAATTGCACTCCAGATCATAAGTCCAGGAGTAAGTCCAGTGTGCACGTAGACCCTATTCTGACCTCTTCCTAAGCAACACAATGCCACCACTGGCACCGAGGCAGAACCAGTTTTCATCGGAAAACACAACAGGCCTGTACTCGCACCCCCCCCCCCCCCCCCCTCTAATGAGCTCTCACTTGACACCACAAGTCGCAAATGGCGGTGATTTGGGGTCAGTGGAATACATGTAACAGTGTGTCTGGCTGGGAGTTGTCCTTGAGATAACCGATTTGTAACAGTTCGTGGCATCACTGTGGGGCCAACTGCTGCAGACGCAGGGCGATGCCCCAGAGCCATACGACGAGCACGATGGTCTTCCCTCTCGGTAATGCCATGCGGCAGTCCGGATGCCGCTCACCTACGACCGTATATTCTCGTGACCACCGAACCATCATTCACGTATGAGCCTTGGTAGAAACTGCTGTTCTGAAGAGCGTGCCACAGCGCGTAGTGTGAAGCTGTCGCCCTCCGTTTCTGGTGGTGGCGCCGCTGTGGCAATCGCAGCGTTCGTTGAAGTGGCTGGCAGCGGACGTTTCGGGAGAGCGATTTGGGGGTGCTGCGGCAGGTCTTCTCGAGAAATCGCAGTTTATTAGAAGTTAAGTGATTGGTCATATGTTGTTTGTCTTACTCTTGTTAAATTCTACTTGTTTTCTTGGTGAGGTCACCATCCGTTTTGCTTTGGGGCCGACCCACCATTCATCTCCGTTTGCCCACCCGCGGGAAGGTAGTTGTTTATAAATTGGGTGGTCCGTTTTTCCCTTGTGGAGTAGGGTCGGGTTAGAGCAACCTGCGGTTCGGGTTGTTCGGTAATCTCCCTATCAATCTACCGTACGTTAGTAGCTGCCTCTGTCATGTTTGTCGGCTTTGGTGTGTTAACGAATTTATTGCTTGGAGTGTTACGGCCAAGTACCTGAAATATGTCTTGATCTTTGGAAACATTGATATTATTGACTATGATCTTGAGAGGCGGTATCTGTGTACTGTAGAGCATCTTAACTATTGTTTGGCCAACCTTGTGGAATTTGATATAAGATTGCATTTCATGGGCTTTTATTTAAATGATCATTTTAGTATATAAAGTTGCCACCCTTTCACCGTAAGACTTTTCTTAGAAGTTAAAATCAAGTTGCACCTTCGGTGGCAAGGTTAATATTTTAATTGTTAGTGTTTTGTACCATTTCCATCCTTCCTGCGGGGGTGCATAGTTCGTGTGCTTGTGTAAATTGTTAAAACTCTTAGTTTAAAGTTATCTGGTGTGTTGCAGATTTGCACCAGTGCCGTCTTTCAGAGGCTGTTGTGAGCGGTCGTAACTACGGCCGTGTCAAAAGGGAGCTGCAAGGTCCTCTGCCCCAAAGCTCATACCGTCAAAACTTGTTTCTTTCTGCCTCTGAATAAATTGTAACTTTGATATTAAGAGGGTGCTTTCTGATTATAAATCTAAATCTGTTTCTTTTAAAAAAATGCTTTTAGGCACTATTAAAGTGAATAAAATTCGCATTTGTTAAAAGGAATTTCGTTATGATTTCATCAGTTACTCCCTGGCAACTACTTCCATGCTTACATAGTGTGATTAAATGTGTTAATGTTCTTGATGAATCGCTAGTAAATAAAATATATTCTTAAGAATATTCTTTGAAAATAAATCACGGTTGAACGTACAATGGCTACCTCCTGCAGTATCTCAGAAGGAGGATCCAGCTTCTCGTAGTCCTGTACGTGAGCTCATTCAAAGTTATTAAGGTGTTGATAATGGCGTCTTTGTCGACTTAACCCTAGGATGCATATACAGGGCCTCCGAGGCCCTTGTATGTCTTCATTTTTAAAAAAATTCTGTAATTTTTTGTTTGATTTCAAACTGCTTTCCAGTACTCTTTCACTAACACTGTGACATTCCTCCTATCAAGTCTGAACGAGATACCTTTTTAAGTTTTTTGTATAATTCAATACGTTTACCCATACACCGTGAATGCATAAGCTGGGCTTCAGAAGCCCCCACACATTTATAAATCTTCTTTAGCCTATATTGTCTTGAACATTTGTTTGGGAGCAGTTATTGATTCAACGATAGCTGTAGTGGTATTTCCAGCAACAGGAGTGCCAACAGCAGCAGTAGCTTTAGTATTAATAGTATAACTAAAAAATAATACACACTACAGTCACATATTGGCGATATCGGTGTATTATTGAGCTTTTTGCTATCATATATTTCATTATTGCATAGTATTGTTATCCTGTGCTGCTCTTGTCAGCTTAATTGTTACTGTAGTTTGTTTGTTGCTGCAAGTTCCATATTGTAACGAGTATTTCTCGTTTACGGCTGCACAAGCTGCTGTTCGAGAGACACGCCTTTGGCTATGGCTTCGACACGCAAAGCAAGAGAGTCAGTACTTGCAAATGTAGCTAATTTTGAAAGTGTTGTGGGTCAGTGGTGTGAAGAAGATGATTCTTGCGAGGAAGGAAATAATTTTGACGATGCAAGTAGTGAAGAATTAGCCAATGAACCTCCAGATGTGAATATTGAGGCAGATAACAGTCCTTCCGACAATATTACTTCACCAAAGTCTGAAAATGAACCACCACAAAAAGGCATAGAAGACCACACATACATTAGTCGGAATGGAACAATTTGGATAGTAGGTTCTCCTGAAACTTTTCATACTCCTGGGACTATTTCATCTCCAAGGAAATACTAGGGTAAATCATCAACTGCACACATATTTAAGGCAGAAGAGTGGCTGCTTTACGTGGAAAAACGTTTCGCTTGCTGAAATGGAGGGTTTTCTTGGTCTTTTATTGCTTTCTGGTGTTGAGAAGAGTTGGGATGCCCCTATTAGAGAATTATCCTTGAATGAAAAGGCAAATCCTACATGTAAGGCCACCATATCAGTAAACAGATTCGAGGCTATAAGGAGAATGATTAGATTTGATGACAGGCGTACCCGTGAAGCTCGATCTGCAGATGACAAACTTGCAGCTGTTCGCTATGTATGGGAACTATTTCTGGACAAGTGTAGAAATAGAATGTTCCCAATGATTCGTTCACAGTTGACGAACAGCTAGTCCCATTCCATGGGAGATGCAGCTTCACCTAGCATATGCCCTCTAAACCAGCCAAGTATGGCATAAAAATATTTTGGTTATGTGATGCTACATCTGCATATGCTTTAGATGGAATTATTTACACGGGAAGGAAGCGCCATGAACCTATTCAGAAAAATCTTGGATTGAATGTGGTGAAAGATCTTGCTAAAAGCATTGAAGGTTCATCAAAAAATATTACTGTTGGCAACTTCTTTACTAGTGTGCAGCTGGCAGAAGAGATGCTTCAGAAGCAAATTACAGTGGTGGGAACAATCAAACAAAGTAAACCAGGAATTCCTAATGAGATGAAACCATCTGTCTCAAGAGCGATTGATTCCTCTTTGTTTGCATTTAGAGGTGACATTACAATGGTGAGTTATGTTCCCAAAACGAAAACGTCTGTAGTTCTCATTAGCACAATGCGTCACGACAGAAACATTGATGAAACTCATGCAAAGAAGAAACTTGATATAATAAAGTTCTATAACTATACGAAGTGTGGAGTAGATCAAATGGACCAGAAAATTCGTTATTACACTTGCAACAGACAAACAAGAAGATGGCCGTTTGCATGATGGAGGAATATGATGGACGACGCAGCAATAAACAGTGAAATTTAAGTTTCCGACCAACATCTGACATACCGTAGTGGAAGAAGTGATAAAAGGCGTTTATTCCTAAGAGATTTAGCAGAGGAAATGGTAATACCACTAAACGAACTTCGTATTCAGATCCCTAATCTTCCAAAGAAAATCCTTGATGCCATGCAAAGATGTGGTGTTCAAATAGATGTCATATTGCCGAACCAACTACCTGTTTCAGGAAAAAGAAGAAGATGCAATTATTGTCCTTATAATAAACACAGGAAAAGTGCTATGACATGCATTAAGAGTAAAACCAACATTTTTAAGGAACATGGTGGAGTTCTTTGTGCTTCTTGATCGTCACATGTTGAAAACTAAGAAAAATGCTATTTTATGTTAACAATGAATTGCCTATATACATAATATTGTGAATAATGAGTATGTTTTAATTGAAGAAATTGGTTGTAATAAATGTTATAAAATGTAAACTGCAACTTATAAGTGAATTAATAAAATTATTTGTATATGTTGTATGTAAATGGATGTAACTAATAAAAATTCACTCTTAGAGTTTTTTTAAAAAATTAATAAAATGTTAATCAGACCCACCAGATCCTGTTACTGTATCTTAGAAATCTTTCAATATGACAATAAATTTGACAGAAATAAATTTAACTCCAAAGAATGATTACATGAAAAGAGGAAGATTTTAAATTAGGGCAGGGACTTGGAGGCCCTGCATATGCATTCATGTGTGTTTTCGGCACCATGCATCCTAGGGTTAAAGGCATTCTTGACTAAAATCAACTTACCACGTCCAACCTGAAAGGTAGCTAACGTTCACGAACATTGCAGCGCGTATTTAAGCCAACGTGATTTGTATCATCACATTGGCGTTACTAGGGGTACTCCCATGCGATTGGTGCGAAATATAAAAAGATATCATCTTTCAGATGTAGAAACACGCCTACGAACTTTCGTTATGTGGCACAACTCGTTTGTGGTGTTGCCATTTCTTTTCTGTCAGTGTATACTGTCTACAGATGTTGAAATTTTACACAGGTTTCCTCCAAAGGGACCGGACGTTTGCTGCAAACAAAAGAGATACGAAGAATCAGAACATATTTATACACATAACCACAGTTTACCAGTAGCTGCCATAGACCTTATAAAACCAGTTTTCAGAGATGTGACAGTTAATAAAGAAATGTTTTCATGGTCGTGCACAGAATCGGCATGAGAGCGTGAACAATGAATGCTCTCGGATGCAAGAAGCTTCTTTTGTCTCCTCAACGTTATTATTGCTAAAAACGTTGGCCACATTAACACAAGATAAATGTTTTGTTGAGCATACACTTTGTTGGAGGTGTGTTCTTTTTAAAATTTTGTTTACAGATTCGCACCATGTTCCTTTTGTCTTGTATATACAATTTTGAAAGAAACATTACATCATGAATAAGACATTTCTTAATGATATGGAACGTGTCATTTTAACATAAGTTTCTTTACACAATATAATGAATTTTTATTTTTTAAACTTTTTTTTCAGTTACTACTTCAGATCTAAAAAATTACTTACTGAGTAGAAGGAGTTATCATTCAGAAATTCCTTTAATTGGTTTTTAAATGTTGGTTGGCTATCTATCAGACTTTTAATGCTATTTGGCAAATTATATAGAAGATCATCCTTTTTTCTAGTGTTGCATTTATGAACTTCGCTATTACTTTTGAATTGGGATGGGTTATTAATAACAAATTTCGTAAGCGAATATATGTATTGCGAAGGTACTGTGAATATCCTGAGTTCCTTAAACAAATGTCTGCAAGGTGACCTTGAGTGGGCTCCAGCTGTTATTCTCATTACGTGCTTTTATGCAATGCATACTTTTTCTCTTAATGATAATTAACCCCAAAATATGATATCTCACAAAAGCAGTGAATGAAAACAGGCTTAGTAGGCTGATTTACTGATACATTTATCACCTAAATTCGCAGTAACTCTAATAGCATAAGTAGCTGAATCTAACCGTTTCAGCAGATCATCAGAGTGTCTCTTCCAGTTCAGTTTCACGTCAATGCACACACCCAGAAATATTGTGCCTTAGCAACAGCCTTTTGTTGAAAGTCTATATTTATTAATGGTTTTATACCATTTGCTGTTCATAATTGTGTATACTGTGTTATCTCAAAATTTAGTGAGAGTTCATTTGCAGGGAACAACTTAATAATTTTCTGAAACAAATTATTTACAATTTCTTGTTTTTTGGGTGCGATTACAGTATTTGTATCATCAACAAAAAGATCTAGCTTTGCAACTTCACGATTACAGAAACAACAGAGAGATCATGTTATGCTTGATATTCTCAGTCTGTAATGGAAATGTTTCCTGCAGAAGCTTGTTATCAACTGTGAGAATATATTCGTCAACTATATTAGCTGCGGAGATACTGAAAAGTTTAAATGACATTTTTTCGCCTCTATAAACCTTTGTCGTTATGTTTAATAATAGTAATAATAATAGTATAAAGAGTCTTGGAACTGAGATACATACAAGATGCATATGTTATTTCATAGGGGACGGTGTCTACCATTTTAGTATATTGAAAGCATTCGAAGTTTATATCTTGGTCCAGTTAAGCAACTCATAGACCATAGGTTACCATTATCCTGAATTCATAGACAGTTTACTACTAACGCGCCACGAAAGACCAAACAGGAAACGACATGAATAGAGAATGTTGGCCACGCGATGCAAAACCACCAGTCCGGGCTAGGACTTATCGTGAGGCGGGTACCTTGAATGGGCCTAGGACTTATCGTGAGGCGGGGACCTCCAATGTAAACCACAGGTCAGTACATTGAAATAACAAGGTTGAAGATAGCATACAAAGATCAGATGTAACAAACAAGAAGCCACTTGACAATTTATAATAGGATTCAGCACTCTCTGATATCCTGTCCCACTAACTTACAACCGATCCCGAATTCAAACTGAAACCTGAGAAGCAATATGTGCTTACACATGAACACAGAAGAATCATATTGTGATGAATAACAAGGCCTTCCTCCGCGCTAACGCAAACGGAATAAAGCATTAAATATAGCCCGGTTGGGACTACTTGATCTAGTACAGTACAAATTATCAATCATATAAAAATACAAATATAAAGCTAAAACCAAACTTCAGACACACTGAAATAAGCGGAATTGATTATTATCCAGGTTTACTGCAGAGCCACAAGGATACCACGATTTATTAACTTGGGGTAATTGAATGCTTACAGCACTTAATTTGCTATATCAAACCTTACACACGATACTTGTCCGCAAGGGTTGAGACCATAGGCAAATATTTTAAGCTTCTGAGCAGGAGAAACAGGTCAACAAATATATCACCTGCCTCCCGATACACAAATGGCCTCCAACATATTAATTCAAGTCTTTAGGAAAAAACACTGTAACAAACAAATTCCTAAAACATAACACATAAATGGCAGCATATGACATCATAAATTTTACATCGTGACAAATTACTCGACGTCACTGCTCGGGAACATGCTGACGAACCAATCATTTCCTTTACTACTCGCAACATACAGCTAATGATAATGCTGCTATTATGTTAGACAAGTCCACTGCAGTTCTACTTACGGAGACGAGAACCCATGTCACTAGAAACAGAAGCAAATGCCATCATCTAGGCGTGTGACTTCGGTTCCACACGTTGTAATCTCATTGAAATCAACAACGGACCTTCAGTGATGTAAGGTGCCAACTGCACAACCTACCCTGCCGGACTCACGGCAAAAAAGCAACACCCCCCTTTCTCTCTCTCCTCTCTCAGCCTCGAAGCGAGCCCCTTCCTCTCCCTACCGATTGATAACTCTCCTCTTCATCGTGACGGGGCCTAACTTTTAGTCTCCCCAAATCACAGCCAGAGCCCGCCGGCACCCGCCTAACCACGCCCTCGTGAACAAACCATTCACTTAAGTGAAAAATCGATAACCGGAGAGCCACTGTGGGTCAGATCAAATACCTAAGTTGAAAAGCCTTCGTTGCACTACTAATAGGAAACTTCCGAGAGCAATGCGTCTAAAAGTTACTTTATTTTTATCTGGGTTGCGGTACAATATTCTGAGTTGGTCTTGGCTGAGGAAGCACGAAGTGCACTGATAAGTTATTGTTCCGTAGCAGAACTTCCGGAAAGCATTCGATAGCACCGTGTCATCAACTAGTAAACAAAAACATCCTTACGGATTATCCATGGAGGTATAAGACTGGACTAGGAAAACATAGCTCAGTACGTCTCTCTTAAACAATAGGTGACGTCAAAAGGAGAGGTAACACCTGGTGTACCTCAAGGTACTGTGACGGGGCCGCTGTTGTTCATGCAATATAGAGATCCCAAACCATATTGAGGATATATCTGAGGTTATTACACATAATTTCACACTGTTTTGGTACAAGGGTACAGTAGTCTTCCGTTGCTCCTTTTAAAGTAGTAACGTTCTTTTGGTAGCTTGGTCACCTTTGTTTCTATGAAAAAATCTTCACAACAGTGAAAGCCTACAATATGCTGTAACCAGATTACATAAACCAGAGAGTAATGCAACAACGCTCAGATGCATAAGTCCTGTGATGTGGTATTTGTCGCTGCAGGAACAATTAAGCACAACATCGTATCGATGATTCAGTGCTTTCAGTGAGCTCATGCACGGCTAAATCTTCATCATTAAACATCACAATACCTACTATGTTAACGAGCAACTACCAAGTGTAGAAGTATGAAACCGAAATTTCTCTGGAGATGGTGCTAGCCTTTAGTGTAGGGCCCGTGAGACCGCCTCTGCAGCGCCATATGCTCCCTCTAACGGCAGACGACGAATGTCAACCATCGTAACCCGAGGTCCAAATATCGGTATCTGTTTCAAACCCTTGAAGATGTCGAGTTTTGTTCTTACGAATTACGATTTGAGGACACCATTGGTTTTCTGTCATCATTTGAAGAAAACTGCCGCAGAATCGTATCGAATGCTTATCGAAGCTTTCGATGAACATGCTCTAGGGAACACATAGTGTTTCCAGTGGTTCAAAAATTCAGAAATGGTGATTTTGATGTGAGAAACGAAGAGCGTGGGAAACTACCAAAAAAAGTTCGAAGACAGCAAACTGCAGGTTTTATTGGATGATGACGATACTCAAACAGGAACTCGCCGAACAATTGAATTGTAAGTAGGCTGTTTAGGTTTTTATGTTGGTAACGCCACATAGCGCTTTGTATGAAAATCACTGGCTGTGCTGTGTGCAGTCTGTGGCTGGTTGGCATATTCGCTATTGTAGTGTTGGGCAGTTCGATGTGAACAGCGCGTAGCGTTGCGCAGTTGGAGGTGAGCCGCCAGCAGTGGTGGATGTGGGGATAGAGATGGCAGAATTATGAGAGCGGACGATCTGGACGTGTGTGCATCAGAAAGAGTAAATTTGTAATATTGGATATCATGAACTGATATATATATATATATATATATATATATATATATATATATATATATATATATATATATATATATGATGGCATTTGAACATTATTAAATCAATTGTTTGTTCTCTATCAAAATCTTTCATTTGCTAACTATGCCTATTAGGAGATAGTGCTTTCAGTAGTTAGAATCTTTTATTTAGCTGGCAGTATTGGCGATCGCTGTATTGCAGTAGTTCGAGTAACGAATGTTTTTGTGAGGTAAGTGATTCATGAAAGGTATAGGTTATTGTTAGTCAGGGCTATTCTTTTGTAGGGATTATTGAAAGTCAGATTGCGTTGCGCTAAAAATATTGTGTGTCAGTTTAGTGTTGATCAGAATAAGTAAAGAGAGAAATGTCTGAGTACGTTCAGTTCTGCTCAGATGTTTGAAAATCAAATAACGTAAGAGGTTTATCAGCACAGTAATTCATTAATTTTTCTAAGGGAACGTTTCAGAATGTGACGCAGAAATCCGTTTCTCTTCGGTTGAAAGCTATAGGAAAGGTGCAGAAAGTTGGAAAATGGGTTGCGCATGAACTGAATGAAAGACGGCAAGCAAATCGTCAGACCACTTGTGAAATTATGCTCGCCAGATACAAAAGAAATTTGTTTCTCCATCGAATAGTGACAGGTATTGAAAAATGGATATATTTTGAGAATCGTAAACGTCGTACATCATAGGTGAATCCGGGCAAATCATCAATATCCACTGAAAGACCAAATCGCTTTGGAAAGAAGACAATGCAGTGTTGGCATCAGAAGGGTGTCATCTATTATGGGCTGCTGGAATCTGGTCAGACCATTGATACCGTTCGCTACCAACAGCAAATAATCGATCTAAATCGAAACTACCGGAATATGGGTAAAGGAAAACCAAAGTCATATTGCTCTATGGTAACCCTCCATCACAAACAGCAAAACAAGTCAGAAAATACGATCGAGGGCTTCAGTTGGGAAATGATAGGACATGCAGTTTATTCTACAGACTTGGCTCCTTCCGATTATCATCTATTTGCATCACTGGGACACGCTCTCACTGAACAACGCTTCAGTTCGTTTGAAAATGTACCAAAATGACTCGCTGACTGGTTAACTTCAAAAGGAGAACATTTTTTTTTTTTTCTGCGTGGAGTTCACAGCCTGCCGGAGAGGTGCGAAAAGGGTATATATATAAATAGCAACGTAGATTATTTTAAACAAAATATTGTTTATCAGTTTAACACAACAGAAGTGTAATTATTGCGATCAAATTCTGCTTTCATTCTTCTACACCTGATAATACTGCCGGAGAAACAGACCCAAGACAGATCAGTACAGTAATGCTTCTAACCTTGAAATCTATAAGTAAACTGTTGCCAACAAACAGTGTCGAGGGTAACTGGATCAAGTCAGTTTTCAAGCAAAACATAGCATTTACAGTTGATGTTTTGCACTGTTGTACACATATTTTCCGTTTAACACAGATCCAAAGAGAAATTAGGGTAAGAAATCAAACGACTTACTGTTAGCCTGTAACTATCCACCGCAGACCACGGTCCCTTGTAACAAAATACTCGGGAAATACACCTGAATAATGTATAAAATGCTGTCGGTGGAGTTCGGATTTACCGTGTATACAGAAGCTAGTTGATTATATATCTAGAGAGGGCTGTTCTCAGTTGTGCTGTGATGTACTTGGGAAGATCTTACGACAAGCAGAGACATTTGACGATAATCAGCGCCTGTCGATAATATTCTCAGCTGGCTCCAAACACAAATAAATGCAAAAAAAAGAAAAAAGAAAAAGAAAAGCTCCAGCGCTTTGATCATAGGCAGATCAATGGGGACTTACCGACCGCCATGTCATCCTCTGGCAATGGCGTCATTTGGATGCGGTAAGGATGGCCATGAGGTTCTGCATAGCAAGCTCCAGGCCGTTGTAGGTTCTGCAGGCCTTGGAGTCACTAATTCTCATTCAAGCAGCTTCTCGACTGGCATCACGAGGCTCAGCGGATCGTATCTGTCTTGCAGAATGTCTGGTGGATCATCAAAACAACAGTAAGTATCATAAAAACTTCATGGTGGGAACAGCGACCATTCTTGGCAAAAGTAAGCTAGTGAAATCAAGAAAAACTCAATGAAACTGCTATTGTCTCTTCCATGGTATCGTACTTAGAAAAGTACATTTCAAAGCTATAATCTCATCGGGGCAACCGTTCCTAACTGAGAAACTGCCAAGTGTAAGCACACAAGGAACGTATTTATGTATTCTGCTGCTTAATGCTGTATACGACTATGAACCAATGTTCGTATTTTACCAGTACAAACAACGTGCGCTCCAGGTTGTTCACAGAAATGTTTCTGAATCGTTGACCATGCAACGAAGATTGTCACAAAACAACTAAAGCCCTGACGAGGGCGCTATGAGTTCTACACGTACATCGGTGAAGTATAAACGCTAACGAAAAGATAGTTGACTGATTGTATTATCAAGTTATCCAGTCATAATAATTGTTTCACGCAAAACTACCAACGCACAGAAAAGCCAAAAGTGTTGGGGAGTCCCAGTTAGAGGGGTTTGTAGGCACATTAATGGGAAGAATGACTTAAAGTTGATGAGCAATACAACTTATTTATTACTTGGAATGAAGAACATAAGTGCATAAAATCTTACTATCGAAGTATTCGAATGTGCTTTGAGTAAGTGTCGGGGAACCTAATACGTAATCTGATTCTAGATTACAATTTACTTTCCTCTCGCTTACTACTATTTTTCGTCTCACTCATTCTCCACCGCTCTCTACTCGACAGTTTGTTGCTGTTAACGAATCGGAAGTTTGCATTGCATCGAAAACATCCGCAGATTGTCGTTCCATTTTCAAGTGACTCAGTGGAAAGAATCCTATGTTTTGGGGACAATCTACTCTCATAAGAAGGGTCAGATGTATAGGTCTGACAATCTTCCCGCTTCAGTTTTTCTTTGTAATACAATGGGGAATCAACATCGAAAGAATTGGCACACGGACGTACTGGGCAATGACGAGATACGCTTGAAATTCTCTAAGGCTATAGATATAGCAATAAGTAATAGCTCAGTAGGCAGTACAGTTGAAGAGGAATGGACATCTCTAAAAAAGCCATCATACAAGTTGGAAAGAAAAACGTAGGTACAAAGAAGGTAACTGCGAATAAACGATGGGTAAAAGAAGAAATACTTCAGTTGATCGATGAAAGGAAGAAGTAAAAATTGTTGTGGGAAATTCAGCAGTACAGAAATACATGTTGCTGAGGAATGAAATAAATAGGAAGTGCAGGGAAGCTAAAACGAAATGACTGCATGAAAAATGTGAATAAATCGAAAAAAAATGATTATCGGAAGGACAGACTCAGCACATAGGAATGTCGAAATACGATTCGGTGGCATTAAAAGCAACGGTGGTAACATTAAGAGCGCAACGGGAATTACACTGTTAAATGCAGAGGAGAGAGCGGATAGGTGGAAGGAATGCCTGAAAGCTTCTATAAGCGGGAAGATTTGTCTGATGTGAGAAAAGAAGAAACTGGAGTCGATTTAGAAGAGATAGGGACCCAGTATTAGAACCAGATCTTAAAAGAGCTTTGGAGTACTTAAGATCAAATAAGGTAAAACGGATATATAACATTCCGTCAGAATTTCTAAAATCATTTGGAAAAGTGGCAACAAAACGAATATTCACTTTGGTGTGTAGAATATATGAGTCTGGCTGTATACCATCTAACTTTCGGGAAAATATCATCCACACAGTTGCGAAGACTGCGAGAGCAGACAAGTGCGAGAATTATCGCACAATCAGCTTAACAGTTTATGCATCCAAGTTCCTGAAAAGAATGAAATACAGAATAATGGAAACGAAAATTGAGCATGTGGTAGATGACGATCACTTTGTCTTGAGAAACGGGAAAGGCACGAGAGAGGCAGTTCTAACGTTGCGGTTGATATTAGAAGCAAGACTAAACAAAAATCAAAACACGTTCGTCGACCTGGAAAAAGCGTTCGAAAATGTAAAATGTTGCAGGACGTTCAAAATTCTGAGAAAAACAGGGATAAGCTATAGGGAGAAAAAAAGGGTTCAAATGGCTCTGAGCACTATGGGACTCAACTGCTGAGGTCATAAGTCCCCTAGAACTTAGAACTACTTAAACCTAACTAAACTAAGGACATCACAAACATCCATGCCCGAGGCAGGATTCGAACCTGCGACCGTAGTGGTCGCGCGGTTCCGGACTGTATCGCATAGAACCGCTCGGCCACTCCGGCCGGCCAGCTATAGGGAGAGACGCGTAATATACAATGTGTACAAGAGCCAAGAAGTAATAATAAGAATGGAAGACAAGAACGAAGTGCTCGGATTAAAAAGGGTGTAGATAGGGATATAGTCTTTCTCCCCTACTGTTCAATCTGTACATCGAAGAAGCAATGATGGAAATAAACTATAGCTTTAGGAGTGGAAGGATATCAATGATACGATTCGCTGATGGTATTGCTATCCTGAGTGAAAGTGAAGAAGAATTACATGATCTGCTGAATGGAATGAACAATCTAATGCACACAGAATATGGAGTGGACGTAAATCGGGGAAAGACGAAAGTAATTAGATGTAGCAGAAATGAGAACAGCGAGAAACTTAACATCAGGATTAATGGTCACGAATTAGATGAAGTTAAGGATTTCTGCTGCCTAGGCGGTAAAATAACAAATGGCGGACGGAGAAAGGAGGACATCAAAAGCAGACTATCAATGGCAAAAAGGGCATTCCTGGACAAGAAATTCTGCTAGTATCAATCACAGGAAGGAGCTTCTCAGAATGTACGTCTGGAATAAAGCATTGTATGGTAGTGAAACACGGACTGTGGGAAAACCAGAACAGAAGATTATCGAAGCATTTGAGATGTGGTGCAACTGACGAATGTTGAAATCTGGGTGAACAGATGAGATAAGGAGTGAGGAGGCTCTGCGCAATATCGGAGAGGAGAGGAATACGTGGAAGAGACTGATAAGGAGCAGGCACAGGATGATAGGACATCCGTTAAGACGTGAGGGAGTGACTTCTATCCTACTAAAGAGAGCTGTAGAGGGCAAAAACTGTAGAGGAAGACAGAGATTGGAATACATCCAGCAAACAACTGAGGACGTAGGTTGGAAGTGCTTCCCTGAGATCAAGAGTTTGGCACAGGAGAGCGTGGCGAGCAGCGCCAGGCCAGTCAGAAGCCTGATGACACAAAAAAAAAAAAAAAAAGAAAAAGCTGGGGAAGCGTGCATTACTTCGGGCCAGAGCGCTTCCGCACATTGTTTCCGAAGGCGCAGGGTGGCCCCGCCGGTCTCATACTTCCGACTTGAGCCTAGGGAATGTAAGCATACATAGAGCGTACAGCCAAGCTGGCGCTCCCGACATGAATTCTCTGGCTACTACTAATTTGGACTTCAAGTGAAATAAAAGAATCGTCCTGCAACGCTAAACTGACTACCTATCGTGAATCTTATCATGACTACATGCCATTCATCTCAATTTCGTATAATTTCATAGCTCGAGGGAAGAATAACACTCCTCTGATTGACACATTCTGAAAGATTTATGTGAAATAACTACTAGGAATAATGGTGACTGTTGCTGTACAACGACCAGACGAAGCCAGGACACTGGGCACTTGCCACAGTTGCAGCACAGGGATGTTCCTACGAGTGGCACAGATGCAACATCCAATCCACAGGTTTGATCGATCCATATTCACACTAATTCTCTAATATTCCATCCCCGAACAGCGTGTGCAAAAAATGATTTTTGCCGTGCGAGCTCTGATTCGCTTATTTTATTACGATGATCGTTTCTCCGTATGGAGGCAGTCACCAACAAAATATTTTCATATTCGGAGTAGAAAGCTGGTGATTGAAATTTCGTGAGAAGCTCCCGCCGCAACGAAAAAAGTGTTTGTTTTACCTATTTCCACCACAAATCCTGTATCAGTCCGTCATACCCTCTCTCCTATTTTTCGATAAAACGTGGTGTCCTTTCAACTTTCTCGATGCGCTCTTTTAATTTCCTTCTGGTAAGAATCCCACACCGTCCAGCAGTACCCCAAAAGAGGACGGAAAAACGTAGTGTAGGCAGTCTCTTTAGTAGACCTGTTGCATCTTCTAAATGTTCTGCCAATAAAACGTAGTCTTTAGTTCGCCTTACCCTCAACATTTTCTGTGTGCTTTTTTTCCAATTGAAGTTGTACGCTATTGTAGTTCCTAGGTATTTGGTTCAATTTACAGCCTTTAGATCTGATTAATTTATCGTGTAACCGGAGTTTAACGGATTCCTTTTAGTTCAACATCAGAACTCAAATCGGGACTGCTACGGTCGCAGGTTCGAATCCTGCCTCGGGCATGGGTGTGTGTGATGTCCTTAGGTTAGTTAGGTTTAAGTAGTTCTAAGTTCTAGGGGACTTATGACCTAAGATGTTGAGTCCCATAGTGCTCAGAGCCATTTGAACCATTTTTGAACTCAAATGTTGTACTCGACGACGTTCAGTCAGTTACTACGAACTGTGACCTCTCAGATAGAGAAATCACGAATACAATTGCATAATTGAGACAGTATTCTATACGAACGCCATTTGTTTACAAGCCGCTTGTGAGGTGCGGTGTCAGAAGCTTTCCGAAAACTCAAAAATATGGAATAAATTTGAAATTCCTTATCGACAATGCCCAACGCTTCATGTGCGTACACAACTAGTTGTGTTTCACAACAACGATGTTTTATAAATATGTGTTGCATATGTGTCAACAGACCTTTCCCTTCGAGGTAATTCATAATGTTCAAGCATACAACGTAACAAAATCCTACTTCCTATCGAGGTCAATGTTATGGGTCTGTAATTTAGTGCATTACTCACATTGCTCTTCTTCAAAACTTTTGTAACCTGTGCAACATTCCAGTCTTTGAGTACGGATGCTTCGCGGGTGAGCGGTTCTACATGATCGTTAAGTATGGAGCTAATGCATCAACATTCTCTGAAAGAAGTCTAATGGTATGCAATCTGGGCCGGAATATTTGCTTTTATAAAGTGATTCAAGGTACTTCGTGACACCGAGGATATGTACTTCTAACTTACTCATGTTGACAGCTGTTCTTGACGAATTCTGGAATATTTACTTTGTCTTCTTTCGTGAGCAAATTTCAGAAGACCTTCTGTCATCGATAGTATTCCCATTGCTATCGCGCAGAGAGGGCAATGATTGTATCTTGCTGCTACCATACTTTACATACAACCAGTATCTCTTTGGATTTTATACCAGGCTTCGAGACAAAGTTTCATTGTGGAAACTGTTATAATCACCTCGCACTTAAGTCCGTGATAAATTTCGAGCTTCTGTAAAGATCGCTAATGTTGTTGATTTTGTGTTCGTTTAGATTTGCATTTTTTTTTTTTTTTTTGCTGTTTCTGCAACAGTGTTCTGACCTGTTTTATATACCATGGGGATCAGCTCTATGTTTTGTTAATTTATTTGGTATAAGTATCTCGTTTGCTGTCGATACTATTCCTTTGAATTCAAGTCACATCGGAAGGAGTGGAGATTGTCTCTCAGGAAGGCGTCAAGCAAATTTTTTTTAATAGACATATTTTTTGTTTATTTTTAATGGACTTCGGAGTTTAGATATTCAGTCTCGCTACGTCAAGCTTGTGTTCACTTACCCTTACATCTGTTTTAATGCTCTTATTGTGTTCACGATTATTTTTTGCTAAGAGGTCAAGTGTGTTTTCACAACTGTTTTCAATTCGAATGGGCTTATGAACTAACTGCTCGAACTAATTTTCAGAGAATGAATTTAACACAGTTTTGGATGATTTTTTATGCGCATCTCCGGAAGTAAACATGTATTTTCGCCAGAAAATGGGGGGTAGATTAAAGTCATTACCAACTATAGTTGTATGAGACGCGTACGTGTTTGAAACTGAACTCAAGTTTTCCTTGAAACTTACAGCATTTGTATCATCTGAGGTGGGAGATCGGTAAAAGCATCAAATTATTATTTTATTTCGGTTGCCAAAAATGACATCTACTCACACTAATCCACAGAAAGTATGTACTTCAATTTCATTGCAAGATAAACTATTACTAACAGCAATAAGTACGCCACCGCGAACTGTATTTATCCTATCCTTTCTGAACAACGTTAGGTCCTTGGCGAAAATTTCGGCTGAACTTACCTCCGGTTTTAGCCAGCTTGCCGTGCCTATCACGATTTGAGCATCAGTGATTTCTTACTTTCCCAACACAGCTACGACAGTTGAAACTGTTATACCGATGGTTTTTGTGTCTATGTTCCTCCTGTGTTCGACCTGAACTCTGGGACTGAGTCCCATTTTGCGTTTCCGCGAGACGCTCTAACCTAAAAAGCCGCCCAGTCCACGCTGCACCAGCCGCCGCTACCAGTGTAGCAGCCCGTTGAGTGTTGGACTGCTGACCTGTTTAACGGAACCCAAAACCCTACCACCCCATGGCACAAGTCGACGAATCTGCGGCCAGAACGGCCGCACAATAATCTGAGTCTCTGATTTAGACACTCTACTCGGCTCTGCACTGGTAGTCCGCAATCGGTCCTGTCGACTAGGCTGCAAAAAGTGAGTGCTTTAATCTCACAAACACGAGTGGCAGCTTTTACCGCTTCATAAAGCCGCACGAAGCCAGAGACAATCTCTTCCGATCCAAAGCAACACGCATCATTGTTACTGCAGCCTATGATCTTAATGACATCTGTAAAACCAGTTCCACGCCTGGAATGACTCCACTCGATATGCAAGAGTGCACACTGGCTTTCTTCCTCTACTTTGCAGCGATGTCTGTAACGGCCCTATAATGCACCTAACATTGGAACTCCCAACGACCAATAATCTCAACCTCTGTGGTTGCTCTTATACTGCAGGCTGAGAGGTATCCTGTGAAGCAACTGAATCTGACTGAGGGACGTTGTCAGCCACAATTAGAATCTGGAAGCTGCTTCTTAGACTAGACGTTTAGGTCTTTTAGATCTTACGTTTTTTCTCCTTTCAAACAGCTTCATCCGATATAAAGATAATATCCATTAGCGCTCTGGCCCTAGATGGGCCAGTCGGGTCCAATCGGCAATGCCATCAGCGGCTGCAATATGGAGGGACATGTGGTTAGTTCACCGCTCTTCCGGTCGTTATCGCTTTTCCTAACCTTGTACCCACTACTAATCGGTCCAGTGGGTTGTAAGTTGGCCTCACAAGGCTGATTGCACTCCGTAGCATTCCTCCCACAAATCTCTAGCAGTATCGGGAATTGAATCCGGGTCCACTGCATGACCGTCAGCAGCGCTGACCACTCAGCTAAGGAAGCGAACTATCCAAGTAACAAAAAACCTTAAATTGAAATTTAACTTCGAGATAATTATTACCCCATAAAAAGGCTACGTTACATGCAACGGAACCTCCTTCTGTAAGGCAAAAACTGTAATTAAATTCATTTACTATAGTCATAAGGTATACAAGCGTAACAATCACATAGCAGATATATCTGATAAACTAACATTTGTGACACATATTTACTTTCCACATCGCTATAAGACGGTGGATTATTACTGTTGCAACGTCCCTTCCGATAAAGTCATAACTGGCGAAACGTTAAATAGGAATAAGCAACGATGTGGTTATGGACTTTTTAAGCCTTAATCTATTTGCAGAAATTATGGAAACCCTAAATGTGAACGGCTGGAACACGAATACAGTGTCTTACTATATCGCCACCTCCCTCTGTCACAACGTAATGCATCGTCATATTTTCGCTCCATAGAATAAGAAGTAACAATTGTACTATTATACTGTGATTTTTCCTGTCTCACTTAGTAGCATGACATCCAATAGATCCCTTAAGCGATTCCTACGACTCAGCGTCGTGACCGTCAGAGAAATGTCAGCGGGGCAGTGGGAGAAGCAGAGGAAAATTGACCTCCTCGTTGCACCCAGCAACTATCTCGCCGATACCACCCGCGGGAAATACGCCGTCAGAAAGTCTTATTAAAATTCATCCCGCTCTCGCCTTTCTTCTGGGCGGCCGTGCGACCGCCCGGCCGACTGCGCCTCTACACCCCGGCGTCGCGTCGCAACCGGCCGGTGTTTGCCCCCCGCGGGCTGCAGAAATCCCGGGCTGCTTGATTGCATTCCCAATTAGCCGGCAGCTCCGGGCGGTCTGGGTCTGCGCCGACACACAATCAAAGAAAGTTGCCAAGTTGGCCGACCTGTGCCACTTTGCTGGCGAGACCCGGAGGCGGCTGGCAGCCCTGCCTCCCCCCCTCCCCTCCCAACACCACCGCTCTTCCCCCACCCGCGCCCCCACACCAGCTGATTGCTTCATTAGCTCCCCAGGCGCACGGTGCACACGCATTGCTGCAAGTCACTCCGTCTTCTGTGCAACTCGATTTCCATCGCTTTGCGGATTCAGGAAACAAAAAATTTGCTTTATTCATACACGACAACTTGCAAACAATAGATGCTTATGAACAGGTAGATTCCGTTTCCCTAGATTTCCGTAATGCTTTCCGTCACACGTCATTTACTACCAACCAAGATAATACGCAATATCTTTATAAATGTGTGATAGTCCGCACGAATATTTCACTAATAGAACCCAGTACATTATGCTGGCTGGCGAATGTTCCACAGAAACGGAAGTCCCATCAGGTGTGCCGTAAGGAAACGACTAGTGCGATCACTAATATATTCTGAAAAAGCTACCTACATAAAATTTTAGTTTCTGGAGTTGATAAAAGAAAAATTCTTTATTTGATGCATATGTCACGGATCCACCATTTCCGTGCAAGGGGTCAGTGTAGGTTTCCACACTAGTAATACTCATCCGAACATCAAAAAAAAAAAAAAGAGGGATTATGGAATGTAGTCAAATTAAATCAGTGACGCTGAGGAAACTATATTAGGAAATGAGTCAAAGTAACAGATGAGTTTTACTATTTGGGCTTCAAAATAACTGATCATGACCGAAATAGAGAGAATGTAAAATGTAGAATGGCAATGGCAAGGAAAACTTTTCTAAAGAAGAGAAATTTGTTAGCATTTAATACAGACTTAAGTGTTAGGAACTCTATTCTGAAGGTATTTGTCCGGAGCATAGCCAAGAATGGAAGTGAAACGTGGACGATAAACACTTTAGACAAGACGAAAATAGAAATGTGGTGCTACAGAAGAATGCTGAAGATTAGACTTGCCGATCACGTAACCAATGAGGTGCTGAAAATAAATTTGAGGCACAACTTGACTATAAGAAGGGATCGATTGAAAGGACACATTCTGAGATATCAAGGATTCACCAATTTAGTATTGGAGGGAAATGTTGGGGAGACCAACAGATGAATACAGTAAGCAAATTCAGAACGACGTAGGTTGCAGGAGTTAGTCGAAAGAGATGGAAAGGCTTTCACAGGATAGACTAGCATGGAGAGCGGCATCAAACCAGTCTTCGGACTGGAAACCATAACAACAACAACAACAACAATATTCAAAGACTTTATTTTGACTATCATGTGATGAACGTTGTTTTATAGACGTAGCTCAAAATGAAGTCCTTTTATGTGAGTGCGCAACTGTCATCTACATGCTAATGACGTGCGAGACGCCGATTTACTCCAGAAGTGCTGGTTGCCCGTTTGACTTAGGCCCCAGCCATTATTCATGAAACACCCGCTTTTGTATACTAATAAATAACACCTGCATGTCTGTCAACGGACGACATTTTATACAACATCCCTATAACAATGTTCATCGCACGGAAGTTTGAAAACTGTTCATGAGCATCATCTTATTTCGAGAGTCCTACAGCTGTCGCCGCATCCCCAACCTTTGGCGCATGACGCCTACATCTAGCTGTTTTACACCCTCGTCTACTTCTCTTCTCTCCATCGCTTCTTGGACGTTCCTTAGCCATCCTTTGCGTGTTCTTTCTCTTCTCCTTCCGGGAGGTTTCCATGAAAGTACTCTTTTGGGCCATCTGGTTCCTTTCATTCTTTTGACATGCCCAAAATATCCTAGCAGTTTTTCTTCTATTCTATCCGTAGTGCGGTAATTCCTCATTTCCTCATTTTCTACGTGGCTTAGTCGAAAAATCTATATGCTCTTCTCAAGTGGTCAGTTTCTAAAATCCTATTTTTTTCTGTGAGTTCCCAGCACTCACTCTCATATCCTGTTATTGGTTCCACGATGGGTTTGTAGAAACGATTTTTATACTTTTAAATTAATTCCTCGGGTAATTTTAAAACTAGCGAAACCACAGCTAAAACAGTTATAAGTGATTGCTTGACAATTCATACAGTGAAGAGTTTTGTCACGTAAAGGTATTGAAACTATTGAAGTTAAATTGAATGAAATGTCCGATGGTCCGCTGTAGCTGTATTTGTTCATGTCACGAACAAATCGGTTTCGCAACTTCTAAGTTGCATCTCCTGCTGCAAATTGTCAAGCAATAACATATAATTTTTCAGGACCAATGTACAGGACTTAATTTTGGGACAGCCATCCTCCCCCGCATCATCCGTTGTTGGATATCTATGTCACATCTTTCATCACATAATAGGATACTACCCAGGTGCTTAAACTCCCTCCAGACTTTAACAAGATGTCTGCATGTCCAATTTCTTCCCTCAAGTTCTTTAGTTATTCTGAAGGCGTCTCTAGAAATTTCGTTCCTCAGCTTAATGATACATTCTGCTGATTTATTACCACTTCTTAATAAAGTTCTTCAATATCTCCGATCACGGCACATCGAAAAATAGCTTTAGTGGCACTATATCGTATGCTTTCTCAAGATACAGATGACCAACTGACTGCCTATATTACTTTCCAAACTCTTCTCCATGATCTGTTTTACGGTCAACATGTTATCTACGCAATGAACTGCCTCTTCTAAAGCTTTTTTTTTTCTTCCACTTCATTTGCAGACTTCTCCATTTTTGGTTATAAAATTCTCCCATACAGCCTGCTAATTGGGCTTCTGACACGTATACCACGCTAATTGCTATACTCTTTCTCGCTACCATTTTTATGTATAGGACTTAGCTACATTAAGTTCCTCTCTGTCAGAATTTCCTTCCCATTCCACGTACTTCTATTAAATAAATTGCTTAAACATTCATACCAAACGCTTGGGCCATACTTCACTAGTTCTACTCATTCATTTTTAAACCATTTCATTTATGTAGCAGCCTTCTGTAAGTCTTTCGTAGTTATTTTATCTGCAACTTCACATTCTGCTACTCCGGTACCTCCTGCTTTATTTCTTTGAGCTGCGTACTTTCTTCTATTAGCAGTCTTAAAATGTTTCTATCGCTCTACTGGACTGATAAGTGGCAGGTTTGCTTCTTTTCTTTTTTTCCTCAGCCTTGCAAACACTTTCCATGTTGCCGCCATTTTTGTGCCCCACGTACATTGATCGATCTCCTCGCATTTGTTTCCCCTGAACTTGCGTCAAAAACTTCATAGATTTCAAATCAAAAATGGTTCAAAAGGCTCTAAGCACTATGGGACTTAACATCTGAGGTCATCAGTCTCCTAGACTTAGAACTACTTAAACCTAACTAACCTAAGGACATCACACACATCCACGTCCGAGGCAGGATTCGAACCTGCGACCGTAGCAGCAGCGCGGTTCCGAACTGAAGCGCCTAGAACCGCTCGGCCACAGAGGCCAGCCATGGTCTCCTGGCAGGAAAATGGTGCACCTGTCACATTACTGTCACATTAAAAGTGCCTCTTTTTATCTCCTCTAAACTTTTAAAATACTGTATATGTTGTTTTTACACCTCGTAAATAAACTATTCGTCAGATGTGATAACAGCTGTATGCTGATGCTATCGTGTACACAAAAGAGCCTTCGTTGGACGTTCTGAAAGCACTGCAGACACACCTGCGAAAATGTTCTACTTGCCGTAATGAATGGCAGTTCTGTAGAATGCGAGCAAATGTAACGTACATTGAAAGAACCGTATAGTAACTGATTACGTTTAGTGGTGAACATCCTGAGCATGTTACAGACTATAAGTGTTTAGAGGTACTATTAAGAGACAATATGAAATAGGACGATCAAGTAAATACATCATTACGAAAAGCGAATGGAAGAATTCGGTTTTCTGAATAGTTCCTGGTAAAATGCAGTTCACGTGTTAAGGAAATCGCATTCAAGATGCTAATGTGTGCTGTTTCCAAATGTTTTTCGGGTTTGGAGTCCTTACCGAGTAGGCGTGACAACAGACATCGAGCAAAACCAGTGATGCTCTCTGAGCTGTTTACTGCTCAAATTACACAGTTACGCATGGAAATAGGAAGCTAGGGATTTTTGCTGATTGACAAACTTGTGGCTGGTACATACTTTTAATTTTGACTAGAGAACAACTTTCATTATTAGAACTTACAGAATCAAAAAATGTCAATATAAAAATTTAATTCGGTCCTTTGTCCACTCCTTTTTTTACTGGTACAACACACAAATTTATTTTTCACAGACTAAATTACATTAAACACAATTAAGATTTTAATCAAATAATTTTAATACTGAACCATAATCAGCGATGGCAGGAAATGTCATTTATAATTCGCACGCAAGATAAGATACTAATTATACAACCTTCAAGCCAAATTTAAAGTCATTAAATTCCAAATACTTGAAGGGCAAGATTTCATCATCTGCGCAGCTAGTTGGCATATAAACTTGTACTATTGTGGTGGGTATTCGCTTCCTGTCTACGTTGGCTACAACAATGCTTCACTATCCTGCTCATTGTCTCTTACTTGCATTTCTATTTTCTTTCCCAGAGGTCCTGTTCGTCGTGCTACTGAACTTCACTTAACCATACTATACCTAACTTCATCTTATGCCTATCTAACTTCTGAGCTACGTGCCCGAGTAAGCGATCTAGCGACTCGTAGGTTGCAAGTTTTGTTTTTCCTGATGACGATATCCTCCTGTGTATTCCAAGCCCGCAGACGCGAATGGGAGATTCTTTTACCTCCGTTATATTTTACCCACGAGAATGCTATCATCATTTAACCATACAATAAAACTACATCCACTAACAGTGGCTGCTTTCAGCCGCTAGTAGCAAGAGCACAGCAAGCCCCTGTTGGTTAAAGTTTCAAGGCCTGATCAGACAACCATCCAGAATACTGAAAAGACAGATGCCCCTCATCAGGAGCCACATGTTGGTCTGATCTGTCAACGAATACCCCTTTTGATTGTTTTTATTGTTGTTGCTGTTAGTCCGGAGACATTTAATCCGGCTATTCAAGTTAGTCCATCTTCAATAGTTACTCGATCAGCCTATCGAGTCTTCGTGATTCCTGCAGCAGCAGATTTACAAAGGTTTGTCTTTCAGAACACCTCTCTTCCTATTGCTTCCACTCATTTCATATGCTCTTTACATATATAGATTTTTCAGTCGGCATTTTTCTGTTAGTTGTTCCATGGAACAATCAGTACACCGGGAAAGCTTTAAACATCACATTTTTCTGTTACTTTGCTGCCCAAATGGCAAAACTCGTCTGCTGCTTATAGCGGCTCAAATCTCTGTTTACTTTCTTCACCATCGCCTGACTTTCCTCCACCACACGTCATTAGTTACGTTTTGCTTTTATTAGTCATATTATAACATAAAATCTTTAGAAGAAAATTTTCATTTACTCCAACTAATCTTCCAAATCATTGTTGTCCCTAACAGAATTATAGTACTATCGATAAACCCTAAGAATTTTAGTTCTTCTTTCTGCACACTAACCCTTCGTTTCAATTTCTCGTTGATTTACTTTACTGATTAACCTATATGCAGATTGATTAACTAATTTGTCAAATACTGCCTTCGTTTGTGTCCTTAATTTCTTATAATTGCCGTCTGGATCCTGTCCAAGTTGTAGATAACCTTTCGCTCCGTCTGTTTTGTCTCTGAGAGCTGAAGACGTCCGAAGAGTGTATTACAACCAATGCTGCCAAAAGCTATTTCGATAATGAGTAGATAGACACGACAATGCCCTGTAATTTGAATGTACTGTGTAATAAATAACATAATTGTTCGTCATACAATAATGCGCTAAATTCAACAATCATTAACATAGAAGAACCTAATTGTAGTACCATAAGTGACTGAGACAGGGGATGTTATTTATTTAATACGGAAAAATTACTGCCATCAAGCGTGTATTACATCTAACCCGGATTGTATATATTTACATTACATATATTACTATGAACATGTTATCAGTTACATCTAATGTAGAAGGCAACATTTAGAAACTGTTTCCTTCGTAGCAAATACCACAGCAATGAGCTTATTAAAAGAAGGTGGCATTTTCCAGTTTTAGGCTCGTCATTTTATTAGTTCACGACCTACTTTAAATTACTCAATAACCAAGAACAAGGACCAATCATCCGAGAGAGGGACAATTTAGAACTTTAAGTCCAGTAGTCTTTCAATGAGTTACAAGAAGTGTGCACCCAAGTTACGCCAAGCCATCAAGAGCAGTGAATTACAGACGGAATTTAAACATTTAAAAACTTAAGTACAGTAAATGTTCGTAAATTGAAGTACAGAAAACAGATTCTTGTGTTCGTTACGTTAGATCACAAGATATGGCAAGCTCGAAAAGGCGGTCACTTATAACCACCCATAAAATAGAATGTCCGAATAACTTAACTTGTTTAGCAGCTGCAGATGGAATCAAAACAGCAGCGAGAGCCAACGGCAACCAGGACGCCGTCCGCGTACATGCACTGGGCGAAATACAGGAGTCTTTAAGCGCGGCCGTCCGGAGTGGCCGAGCGGTTCTAGGCGCTACAGTCTGGAACCGCGCGACCGCTGCGGTCGCAGGTTCGAATGCTGCCTCGGGCATGGATGTGTGTGGTGTGCTTAGGGTAGTTAGGTTTAAGTAGTTCTAAGTTCTAGGGGACTGATGACCTCAGAAGTAAAGTCCCATAGTGCTCAGAAACATTTGAACCATCTTGAACTTAAGCGCAGGCAAGCGCCACGTCAACTACGACACGATTCAGAAGCCAAGGCTGTCAACAAACAGCATACATGTTACGGCACTAAAGAGCTTCAGTAATAAGGTCTTCAGGTATTTCAAAACCTTATGAAGCCCTTAAAGTAACGTAACGTTCGTTAAGAAATTACTTAATTCTAAGTTAAATGAATAAGGCTTAAACAGTTCAATTTTAAGCAGAAATTTCAATTACTGTACTAAAATTGCTAATATAAAAGGATAAGACACTTTTCGTAACTAATAGCAGATTTACCAACAGATATCGAAAGTGATTTGAAACTACAGGATAATAGATGCAAGCTTACCCGCATGGCACGGACTTTAGGCTCAATATTTACAGAGAAGGCTGAAAACCATCCAAAACAAATTTAAAAGACCATTAGTTTAAATCATCTAATGCCGATTCTACATTTTTCAAAACTTACAAGAGAAAAGCAGTTACTTAAAGCTAAGGAACAACAAATGGAAACACCACTGGACATTAAGTACCGCCGGCAGAATCAGAGCAGAATAGTTCAGAGCCAAATTTACCACTTGAGTCGGCGTCCTATCTGAATAAACATCCATGTAACCAGAGACTCCTCTGAGATTCTAACAGACCAGCTGCCAGTACAAAACTTCTTACACACACGTAAACCAAAATCACCAAGCAAATCAGAAAAGCTACACACGCAGCTTCAAATAGGTTGCAGTAATTGCAAGAAATCTCTTCTTTCAGACTCTTCAGGCGAGGTTCACTGAGTCAATAAACACATATGCCATCATTCAAATCAGTGTTCCCACCCCCAGCACCCAACCTGCACACGGCGAGAACAGTCAAGAAGGCAAACTGCTTGTGCGCTTTCTCTCCAAAACCCAGCAATCAGTCACAGTGGATGCCATCGAGCATACGGCTCGGAATACAGCAAGCGGCTTCAACGGCCACCACGTCAACAGACCGGCCCCCTCCTGCCGCCTCGCACCAACGCCAACTCGCCAACCGCAGCACAGCTTCCCCTTTTCCCTCATTCGCAAACAGCGATAAACTGAGCGAATCAGAGCGGTACTCGCCCCGCCTCCTAAAGGGACGCCAGCGAAAGGATCCAAAGATAACACAACTCCACCGTTTTCGGAATAGACAACAACATAATTTGAAGTGATAAGAGATCATGAAACTCAAGAAAGACACTGGAGTAAAGAGCGATTCTTCCGTTAATTAACTACGATAGCTTGTTTCATGATAGGCTTCTAAACAAATTGTTGGCCGGTTTTAGTTTAGGCACTTTATAAATGCTGTATTGAAGTAAGCGAGGTGCCCACTTTTAATACATATATATGCAAGGCACGGTCTCGGGGAGATGGCACGGTAGCCCAGTTTGTTCGGTCAAGAGGTGACAGCCCTCTGTAATTAAAAAAACGGAGTGCAGTATTAAACGATGAACATAAAGGGTTGACGTATGACATCCGCCTAGACTAAAGATTGACAACAATGACGAGAAATTTGGAAAAAATGGGGATGGCTTCTTTGACCAGGAATCAAAACGTCATCGGTCCCGGATTCGAACCTCGACACACCTTCAATTCTGAATAAAATCATGAGAAATGGCAGTCGGAGACTTCCAGCACAAGAAGTACCCCTCGTTCTGCCAAAGGCCTTGTCGAAGGGGGGTAGAGAAACGGACAGAAAATGGGAAACTGTCCTAAAAAGTGGAAGAATGAGCAAAGTTTAACAGTATGACGGTGCAGAAGGCAACAGAAATCACTGCATTAAAGACACGTATTCTGTATCTACACACACATCAGTAATTGAAAAAGCGTCATGATGATCTCCCTATTGCCAAAAGAGTCCGAATACTCTCCCATTCGGATCTAAGGGAGGGAATATGGGGTGGCTATAAGAAAATGATTGAATAACCAACGAAAGGGTAGCGTTCTAGAGTCGGGTGTGGCGTTCTCTGTGTCATTCAGTGATTTGGTATTTAACTAATTTGTAAATTGAAATAATAATCTTATTTTATTACATTGAGTAATTACTAAATTATTTTTCTCCCGGCTTAGGATTTGATCAAGTTGCTAAAGAACTCCAAGTTAACGTCGTGTTAAAGTGTTGTCTGTAAGTTGTGTAAGTGTTACTAAATCACAGTTCATACAACGGATTCTATACAACTATGGATTATGATGGAAACAGTTATCTTCAGCAAAATGATAATTAAAGCCACCGAATATCAGCCGCGCAGAACACTAACGTATGTTACCTGAAACAACATTCTTCGCAACTCGTTCGTAATTAATTTCGGCTCCATACATCAACTAGAAAAGTTTGTTATAACGTTCGTGCTATGAGCACTGCTTTTTAAGAACCAATCTGATTCGAATTATTTTCATTAAAATGAGTTCGGAACCACCGGTGCACATTTATTTTTACACATTTGTATTACCTTCGGCATTTATATCTGCTGAATTGCGTAATTTAAATTTGAATTTGCCGCTGAGATAATTGTTAAGATGGCGACAGGCAATTGATAGAGACTTTCTATTGTTAGAGCAAATAAGTATTTTAAATGCTTATTAAACTTTACAGAAACTCTACTTTCGTATTGTGCACTATTTAGACTTCATCAAGCAAACATTTGATTTGTTTCTAAGCAAAACACAGACAAAAAACGCGATGCAAATCGCTATCATCAATGGCTGCGCTCTTTGCAGCGGAAAGAAATACTTAACACAGATAATGCTTACTGATACAGGAATTAAAGTTACAAATAATTATTCACTCATGTTTATAATAATAATGAACTCCATTTTCAAGTAATAATTAACAAATAATTACAATTTCTTAACAGACCTCAGTTCGATATGCGTCCGCAACTTACAAAAGCCAACCAACAAAAGGTAAAACCAAAGGAAGACAAACGCAGATCATAAAAGGAATTTACAATTATCTTTGTCTTTGTATGATACACATCGATATGTCTAACTACATCATAGAATATTATATAAATAATTAATATTTATAAGTTTTCACTGTTTTTTCATACGTCGAATACATAATGTTTATAACTGTTAGAGGCATAATTTCCTCTCGTCGCACTGTAGCCAAAAATTTATCACGTGGATGTTACAATGCCCCTTGGGCTGCGAAAAAAAGAATTAGTTTATCTATTGTATTTTTTTTATCAGTCCACGTAATCCACGTAGATTTTGTACTCTCAAGATGCATATGTTTAGTTTCAATGTTGTTTTAGACATGATAAAATTATAGATGAATCGAGTACTTTAAATGACTTGAGTGACTGTATTATCTCGGAAATTGCTGTGGATACTTCCCGGATTAACTTATCTCCCCCCCCCCCCCCCCCCATTTGGGTTCACTGGACTCGGAAAACTGGGAATAAAACCGTCCAAGGGGCTTCAAGAAAATACAGACTCCTACTTTTAACAGTCAGGCTTGACATGAATGTAATAAAATATGCTGGAAAATGCAGATTTATGACTCTGTTTTTAGCATCTAAGATAATGAATGTTTTCTCATGGTGGGGTATCATAAAATTTTCCAAGTCACTCATTTATCGAATGTCAAAAGAATTTGCTGCTGACGTCGTAAGGCCGCCCCCGTGTCGAGTCGTTGGACCGCAGACAGGTAGTGGCTGCTGCTGGACCGCCCCCGGCGAGTCGGTGGGGCGTCGGTTGCCGTCGGCTGCATCGTGGTTTGGATCTGCTGCTGGCTAGAAGTCGCGCTGCAGCAGGTCTTCTTTCTCCTTCCCACGTCCCTCAGTTTAAGACGGGTACATGAAATGTCAAAATATAAGCATCAGTGACAAGATATTTACTATTCTCATCCTGTGGAAAAGTTTATTAGTGTCCATTTCACTTGCATTCACACGGATGGAATTAGACTGTTTTTGGAGTAAGGACTGTATTTTGACACTGTTCAACACAATGTAGTGTTTCACATGTAAGTTTATCACAATATGAACATTTTGAACACTGCACCGTTAATCATACAAGTGTCCGTAGTGTGCTTCGTTCACTTAAGCGGAATGTAAAAATTTTCGCGACGCGCTGGGTAGACAACGTTGTATTATTGTTTTGCTGCGCGGCTGGCTGTACAGCCTGTCACATTAAATTTGGCACGCGGAGACGTTTCACATCAAACTACTAAAGGTAATCAGTTCAAGTTAATTATTAATTCACTCAACAGTACTCAACGTTCATAGCGTTGCTGCTAACTTTGACACTCCAAGAGCGTTCATAAGGTTACGTGATCACAGTTTTTATCACTGTTCATCATTATTCACAATGTAAATCACAGTTCTTCACGCGTCCACTAGTTCCTGCGAAACACGTTTCACTGTTATGATTGCTGTCAGCAGTTTTCCAAAGTACTTAACAGACAATCTATATGCAAATGACACTTTCCAAGTAATGAGGTCTGGTACACTTGCACATAAGTTCATATTACCATGACTAAATAACAAAATTTAAAATTTTACACTGTCACATGAACATGAGACAATGTAAAACTTTTAGAATCTGCTGCATTATCTTGACCATGAGATCATTACTGAACTGTCCAGATAACAGTACATTTCCATTTTTATTACAGATACATATACTTATATTTTTTATTTTTTTATTGGGATTGTTATTTACCATGTTTTTGGGACAGATGTCCACGTTCGGTTTATCTAATCGGAATGTTGCTCATAAGAGCATTTTAAATGACTTTGTAATGAAACCACGTACGTAAATCAGTACACATTCAGATTCTGCTTCACTAGTGGTGAAAGCAGTTTATTTTATTTTTTACTTATTTATTTATTTATTTATTTCTCAGTCACACAGCTCACACACCACCAACACTCGCTACGTGTGTGGGACTACATGACTCAATCTTATGAAAATATTTTTGTTATATCCATTCTTACACACGAACAAAAATATTATTTAAGCATTTTAATCATTTCTATCCTACTTATAGAAAGGTAAAATTCCTCACATACAATGCAATAACATTCAAGTGTTTATCTAGTTATTTATCCCTTTTAGTGTAAAAATACATTTATTATGGTGATTCTCTACTCCTTGTTCAAATAATAGAACAACATTACAGTGTAATACTTGACATAAAAGCTTATAAACTAATACGTACACAATATTATTACATTATTACTGCTAATTATTTTACCATAAACATTATATTTGCTATTATGGGATAGTGCACTTGCAGTTCTGATTGGGCCTTTGTATATTCACTTCGTTTTTCTTAGACCAGGGGACCGAGTAAGATGCTCTGCAATAGGTCTTGTTCGGATATACTTTCATATTACACTGGTAATCTTTTATGATTCCAGGGCGTTCAGTGAATACTTCGAGGTATCCGGATAATAATTCTGTTAATTGTCTAACCTCTGAAGCATTAATGCAAGTTTCCTCCTGTACTTTCCCTTGTATTGTTGTGACGATGTCACTCACGTTGCTGGGTGCATCGTTATTTCGATTTTTGTGACACATCTGTGGGTGCTTATGATCCAACACTAACAACTTCTGTTTGCTGACAGAAAGATTCATTTTTCTCATCAGCGGAAGGTTTGCACCGAACTCCCGATTCAGCATTAATGTTATGGGTCGCTGTTTGTTCTTAAGTGCACTTGTCCCACGGGCGAGATCAATTACAGCTTCTCTTTCCCGAAGGAAGTCAAGACCCAGAAGCACCGGTACCGACAAGTTATCCATTAGTAGGAACGTGCATAATAAGCGATCATTTCCCAAGGAAACTTCCACCTGTGTCTGGTATTTTATACTCTGTGCCTTTTTTCCCAATGCCCCTATAACCTTACAATTTGCAACCGGCAAAATCGGCAATCTCCTTGTCTCCGATACCTTCTTGAAAAACTGCGTGTTCATAACTGATACATTCGCACCTGTGTCAAGCAGAATAGTAGTTGTTACACCATTTACAGCTCCGGTGACACTTGCTTGGATATTTTCCCTTTGTGGCTTATCAGATACAGCAGGTTCCTGATATAGCTCATTTTCGATCCTGTTGCCATCCTGATACCGTATCATGTTTATTTGTTGTTCCGTCGACCTATTGCCTTCATTGTTGGCCTCGGTCACCTGGCGAAGGCCTACAGGGACCGAAATTAGTTTGTTGGCTTCTGAGTGTTTTGTTTTGCTTCCGAAGGTACCTCCACTATTCTCACATTTTTGGGAGTTTTCAGTCGGAGGAGGCCTGCTTGGATCCCACCACGGTGGATATTGATTGCTTGGTATAGGTATAGTCTGTACATAATTTATTGGCTGACCTGAATTGATAGAATTTTGCTGCGGCTGCCAATGACTTGGCCCTGGTTGTCGCCAATATTCACTGTCACCCCGCATATTTTTAGGCTTGTCTTTATATGAACTGTCGGTCCTGTTGTCATTTCGTCTCTTTAGGTTGCTATTGTTATTGTTTGGGTTTTCATTGTGGTACGGCCTCTGATTACCATTCGGTTGTTGGTGTTCTTCGGCCTTTTGATAATTACTGTTATTATTATTATTAGGATAACCAAAATTTTGGTTGTAGGGATTCCTACTACTATTATTATTATTGTATTTTCCGTTACTATAAGCTTTACTTTTATTTTTCTTTGGACTACCTTCGCCCCTATCTCCATTATTTCCATTCCATGAATTTTTTCGATTAGGACTATTATTATTGCTGATCACGTCAGAGTTTTTTCTGGCGTCTTCTTGCACTAGATCCAGAGAATCAATTACAGACAGAAATTCTTTCAGATCGGTGTCTGTAACATTAAACAATTTTCTCTAATATGTACGGGGAATCTAGCTTTTAACACTCGCAATATGTCTCTAGTGGTTACTGGCTCATTCCAGTACCGGGTCATGTTAATATATTTTTCAAAGTATTTTCTTAAGGAACCTGACTTCAGATTGTACATTTCTGCATTGTAAACAATTTTACGGAGTCGCTCTTGAGTAGACGCTGACCAGAACTGATCGAGGAACGCCTTCTCAAAGTCGTGGAAAGTCTTGCAAGTTTCTGCTGCATTTAATGCCCAGAGCGACGCATCACCAGAAATATGTGAAACCACAAACTGTATTTTCTGTTCTTCCGACCATCATTTTGGAAGAACACTTTTGAAGTTTCGAATGAAAACTACTGGATGTATATTTTTCTTGCTTTCTTCGTTAAATATTTGAAACTGTCTATGCTTAACTAGGCTTTCTTCATGCATCAAAGTAGTTAAGTGCATGGAATTGCTGTCATTCGCAGGTGGTGTGGTTACTTTATTACAAGTACATTCTATTCCACTATTATTGTTCCTTGGTGTCACCTATTGCGCTGGTAATATCAGTTGATTACCAAAATTTGGTCTTCCTTTTGATGCATTAAAATTCGCCGTCAGATTATCTGCGATCTTTTTCCTGTCAGTACCAGTGTTCGCATTACTGAATACTGTCAGATTTTCAAAGTTTTGATTTTCAGAGCTCAGCACCCTGGCTACTTCTGTTCGGACTTGCTTTCTGATTTCCGAGGGAATGTCCTCCTGCATTGTTTCCACAGCGGTAGCCAAGGCTTTGAACTGGTTCTCTAGTCTATCTACTTCAGTTTGAAGACTATTGACCTGAACTGGAATGTTTGTTAACGGTTCAATAGTGGTTTTTACTGCATCGATCTCCTGCTTAAAATGGGTAGTAATAGCATTATCACGATCGACCAACACTTGATTTATCCTACGGACAATTTCTTTATCTCCTTCCAGAAAAATATTGTTTATATTTTCCATAAATTTCTTTTCCTTTTCTTGGTCCCTGAGCTCCTGTTGCTGTTTTTCTATAAGCTTTTCCTGTCTACGTTTTTCCTTTTCCTGCTGACGTTGTATTTCACGCTCCTGCTCTTTAAGCTCGTGTTGTTTTTCACGCTCCTGCTCTTTAATAGTAAACTTTTCAAATAATGCTGTTAGCATATCCTGTATGGACATAGCTTGAGCATTGCTAACTTCTGACCCTTGCCCAGAAGAAATATTGTCATTATTTTCCTAACTGGTTGAATCCAGGAGTGTCAGTTTGTTTTGGCAACTCCTCGGTTTTACTATCACTCGGGACATCAGTTTCTAAATAATCATTCATAATAAAATTTTCTAATAATTCGACAGAAATATGGGTAGATTGTTCTACCTGAGACTCTGATGTCATCTCTGCATCAGTATGCTCATTTGGTTCATTTTTATTTTGTTTAACCATTCTATCACCAATATAGCCAACAAATATATAAATCTCTGACAAGCACCAGTTGACACAAAATGATCTTATAACCAAAACATATAAACAAATAACACTAAAAAATATTATTCTCGCAGCCAGAATATTCAATTATTACTACTTATGGCTGCAGTTGCAGGG
This sequence comes from Schistocerca nitens, assembly GCF_023898315.1. Classification (NCBI taxonomy): domain Eukaryota; kingdom Metazoa; phylum Arthropoda; class Insecta; order Orthoptera; family Acrididae; genus Schistocerca; species Schistocerca nitens. The sequence goes on along the minus strand of NC_064614.1, from coordinate 696,610,777 downwards.
GCAACAGTCTGGATGACGATCTGATCTTGTAGCACTAACCAACACAGACTTGCTGTGCTGGTACTGCGAACGGCTGAAAGCAAGGGGAAACTACAGCCGTGATTTTTACCGAGGGCATGCAGCTTTACTGTATGATTAAATGATGATGGTGTCCTCTTGGGTAAAATATTCCGGAGGTAAAATAGTCCCCCATTCGGATCTCCGGGCGGGGACTACTCAGGAGGACGTCGTTATCAGGAGAAAGAAAACTGGCATTCTACGGATCGGAGCGTGGAATGTCAGATCCCTTAATCGGGGAGGTAGGTTAGAAAATTTTAAAAGAGAAATGGATAGGTTAAAGTTAGATATAGTGGGAATTAGTGAAGTTTGGTGGCAGGAGGAACAAGACTTTTGGTCAGGTGATTACAGGGTTATAAATACAAAATCAAATAGGGGTAATGCAGGAGTAGGTTTAATAATGAATAGGAAAATAGGAGTGCGGGTTAGCAATTACAAACAGCATAGTGAACGCATTATTGTGGCCAAGATAGACACGAAGCCCACACCTACTACAATAGTACAAGTTTATATGCCAACTAGCTCCGCAGATGATGAAGAAATTTATGAAATGTATGACGAGATAAAAGAAATTATTCAGGTAGTGAAGGGAGACGAAAATTTAATAGTCATGGGTGACTGGAATTCGTCAGTAGGAAAAGCGAGAGAAGGAAACATAGTAGGTGAATATGGATTGGGGGGAAGAAATGAAAGAGGAAGCCGCCTTGTAGAATTTCGCACAGAGCATAACTTAATCATAGCTAACACTTGGTTCAAGAATCATAAAAGAAGGTTGTATACTTGGAAGAATCCTGGAGATACTAAAAGGTATCAGATAGATTATATAATGGTAAGACAGAGATTTAGGAACCAGGTTTTAAATTGTAAGACATTTCCAGGGGCAGATGTGGATTCTGACCACAATCTATTGGTTATGAACTGCAGATTGAAACTGAAGAAACTGCAAAAAGGTGGGAATTTAAGGAGATGGGACCTGGATAAACTGAAAGAACCAGAGGTTGTAGAGAGTTTCAGGGAGAGCATAAGGGAACAATTGACAGGAATGGGGGAAAGAAATACAGTAGAAGAAGAATGGGTAGCTCTGAGGGATGAAGTAGTGAAGGCAGCAGAGGATCAAGTAGGTAAAAAGACGAGGGCTAATAGAAATCCTTGGGTAACAGAAAAAATATTGAATTTAATTGATGAAAGGAGAAAATACAAAAAGGCAGTAAGTGAAGCAGGCAAAAAGGAATACAAACATGTGAAAATTGAGATCGACAGGAAGTGCAAAATGGCTAAGCAGGGATGGCTAGAGGACAAATGTAAGGCTGCAGAGGCTTATCTCACTAGGGGTAAGATAGATACTGCCTACAGGCAAATTAAAGAGACCTTTGGAGAAAAGAGAACCACTTGCATGAATATCAAAAGCTCAGATGGAAACTCAGTTCTAAGCAAAGAAGGGAAAGCAGAAAGATGGAAGGAGTATATAGAGGGTCTATACAAGGGCGATGTTCTTGAGGACAATATTATAGAAATGGAAGAGAATGTAGATGATGATGAAATAGGAGATACGATACTGCATGAAGAGTTTGACAGAGCACTGAAAGACCTAAGTCGAAACAAGGCCCCGGGAGTAGACAACATTCCACTGGAACTACTGACAGCCTTGGGAGAGCCAGTCCTGACAAAACTCTACCAGATGGTGAGCAAGATGTATGAGACAGGCGAAATAGCCACAGACTTCAAGAAGAATATAATAATTCCAATCCCAAAGAAAGCAGGTGTTGACAGATGTGAAAATTACCGAACTATCAGTTTAATATGTCACAGCTGCAAAATACTAACGCGAATTCTTTACAGACGAATGGAAAAACTGGTTGAAGCGGACCTCGGGGAAGATCAGTTTAGATTCCGTAGAAATGTTGGAACACGTGAGGCAATACTAACCTTACGACTTATCTTAGAAGAAAGATTAAGAAAAGGCAAACCTACGTTTCTAGCATTTGTAGACTTAGAGAAAGCTTTTGACAACGTCAACTGGAATACTCTCTTTCAAATTCTGAAGGTGGCAGGGGTAAAATACAGGGAGCGAAAGGCTATTTACAATTTGTACAGAAACCAGATGGCAGTTATATGAGTCGAGGGGCATGAAAGGGAAGCAGTGGTTGGGAAAGGAGTGAGACAGGGTTGTAGCCTCTCCCCGATGTTATTCAATCTGTATATTGAGCAAGCAGTAAAGGAAACAAAAGAAAAATTCGGAGTAGGTATTAAAATTCATGGAGAAGAAGTAAAAACTTTGAGGTTCGCCGATGACATTGTAATTCTGTCAGAGACAGCAAAGGACTTGGAAGAGCAGTTGAACGGAATGGATGGTGTCTTGAAGGGAGGATATAAGATGAACATCAACAAAAGCAAAACGAGGATAATGCAATGTAGTCGTATTAAGTCGGGTGATGTTGAGGGTATTAGATTAGGAAATGAGACACTTAAAGTAGTAAAGGAGTTTTGCTATTTAGGGAGTAAAATAACTGATGATGGTCGAAGTAGAGAGGATATAAAATGTAGACTGGCAATGGCAAGGAAAGCGTTTCTGAAGAAGAGGAATTTGTTAACATCGAGTATAGATTTAAGTGTGAGGAAGTCGTTTCTGAAAGTATTTTTGTGGAGTGTAGCCATGTATGGAAGTGAAACATGGACGATAACCAGTTTGGACAAGAAGAGAATAGAAGCTTTCGAAATGTGGTGCTACAGAAGAATGCTGAAGATAAGGTGGGTAGATCACGTAACTAATGTGGACTGCATTGCTTATGTAAAGTTACTCGTGTGTCTGGCACTAGTGCTTATACAGATTCGTACAGCAGTTTGGTAGGACGATGTCAATGCTCATGAAATAAGTAAATAAACATTGATTAATAGTTTGTTTTGGTACTCCGTACCTGTAATAGATAACAATTTCAATTATTAAAATGAATAAAGGTGCATTGGCGCCCCCATGTTGGGCGCCAGTGTGGCGTTGGCTGTGTTATTCAGTGGTTTGGTATTTAACTAATTTGTAAATGGAATTGATAATCTTATTTTATTACATTGAGTGATTACTAAATAATTTTTCTCCCGGCTTAGGATTTGATCAAGTTGCTAAAGAACTCCAAGTTAACGTCGTGTTAAAGTGTTGTCTGTAAGTTGTGTAAGTGTTACTAAATCACAGTTCATACAACGGATTCTATACAACTATGGATTATGATGGAAACAGTTATCTTCAGCAAAATGATACTTAAAGCCACCGAATATCAGCCGCGCAGAACACTAACGTATGTTACCTGAAACAACATTCTTCGCAACTCGTTCGTAATTAATTTCGGCTCCATACATCAACTAGAAAAGTTTGTTATAACGTTCGTGCTATGAGCACTGCTTTTTAAGAACCAATCTGATTCGAATTATTTTCATTAAAATGAGTTCGGGACCACCGGTGCACATTTATTTTTACACATTTGTATTACCTTCGGCATTTATATCTGCTGAATTGCGTAATTTAAATTTGAATTTGCCGCTGAGATAATTGTTAAGATGGCGACAGGCAATTGATAGAGACTTTCTATTGTTAGAGCAAATAAGTATTTTAAATGCTTATTAAACTTTACAGAAACTCTACTTTCGTATTGTGCACTATTTAGACTTCATCAAGCAAACATTTGATTTGTTTCTAAGCAAAACACAGACAAAAAACGCGATGCAAATCGCTATCATCAATGGCTGCGCTCTTTGCAGCGGAAAGAAATACTTAACACAGATAATGCTTACTGATACAGGAATTAAAGTTACAAATAATTATTCACTCATGTTTATAATAATAATGAACTCCATTTTCAAGTAATAATTAACAAATAATTACAATTTCTTAACAGACCTCAGTTCGATATGCGTCCGCAACTTACAAAAGCCAACCAACAAAAGGTAAAACCAAAGGAAGACAAACGCAGATCATAAAAGGAATTTACAATTATCTTTGTCTTTGTATGATACACATCGATATGTCTAACTACATCATAGAATATTATATAAATAATTAATATTTATAAGTTTTCACTGTTTTTTCATACGTCGAATACATAATGTTTATAACTGTTAGAGGCATAATTTCCTCTCGTCGCACTGTAGCCAAAAATTTATCACGTGGATGTTACAATGCCCCTTGGGCTGCGAAAAAAAGAATTAGTTTATCTATTGTATTTTTTTTATCAGTCCACGTAATCCACGTAGATTTTGTACTCTCAAGATGCATATGTTTAGTTTCAATGTTGTTTTAGACATGATAAAATTATAGATGAATCGAGTACTTTAAATGACTTGAGTGACTGTATTATCTCGGAAATTGCTGTGGATACATCCCGGATTAACTTATCCCCCCCCCCCCCCCAATTTGGGTTCACTGGACTCGGAAAACCGGGAATAAAACCGTCCAAGGGGCTTCAAAAAAATACAGACTTCTACTTTTTAACAGTCAGGCTTGACATGAATGTAAAAACAATATGCTGGAAAATAAAAATTTATGACTCTGTTGTAAGCATCTGAGATAATGAATGTTTTTTCATGGTGGTATATCATAATTTCCAAAGTCACTCATTTATCGAATGTCGTAAGGCCGCCCCCGTGTCGAGCCATTGGACCGCAGACAGGTACTGGCTGCTGCTGGAACGCCCGCGGCCGAGTCGGTGGGGCGTCGGCTGCCGTCGTCTGCATCGTGGTTTGGATCTGCTGCTGGCTAGAAGTCGCGCTGCAGCAAGTCTTCTTTCTCCTTTCCCACGTCCCTCAGTTTAAGACGGGTACATGAAATGTCAAAATATAAGCATCAGTGACAAGATATTTACTATTCTCATCCTGTGGAAAAGTTTATTAGTGTCCATTTCACTTGCATTCACACGGATGGAATTAGACTGTTTTTGGAGTAAGGACTGTATTTTGACACTATTCAACACAATGTAGTGATTCACATGTAAGTTCATCACAATATGAACATTTTGAACACTGCACCGTTAATCATACAAATGTCCGTAGTGTGCTTCGTTTACTTAAGCGGAACGTAATTATTTTCGCGACGCACTGCGTAGCCAACGTTGTATTATTGTTTTGCCTTGTGGCTGGCTGTACAGTGTGCCACATTAAATTTGGCACGCGGAGACGTTTCACATCAAACTACTAAAGGTAATCAGTTCAAGTTAATTATTAATTCACTCAACAGTACTCAACGTTCATAGCGTTGCTGCTAACTTTGACACTCCAAGAGCGTTCATAAGGTTACGTGATCACAGTTTTTATCACTGTTCATCATTATTCACAATGTAAATCACAGTTCTTCACGCGTCCACTAGTTCCTGCGAAACACGTTTCACTGTTATGATTGCTGTCAGCAGTTTTCCAAAGTACTTAACAGACAATCTATATGCAAATGACACTTTCCAAGTAATGAGGTCTGGTACACTTGCACATAAGTTCATATTACCATGACTAAATAACAAAATTTAAAATTTTACACTGTCATATGAACATGAGACAATGTAAAACTTTTAGAATCTGCTGCATTATCTTGACCATGAGATCATTACTGAACTGTCCAGATAACAGTACATTTCCATTTTTATTACAGATACGTATATTCATATTTTTTATTTTTTATTGGGATTGTTATTTACCATGTTTTTGGGACAGATGTCCACGTTCGGTTTATCTAATCGGAATGTTGCTCATAAGAGCATTTTAAATGACTTTGTAATGAAACCACGTACGTAAATCAGTACACATTCAGATTCCGCTTCACTAGTGGTGAAAGCAGTTTATTTTATTTTTTACTTATTTATTTATTTATTTTTCTCAGTCACACAGCTCACACACCACCAATACTCACTATGTGTGTGGGACTACATGACTCAATCTTATGAAAATATTTTTGTTATATCCATTCTTACACACGAACGAATATATTACTTAAGCATTTTAATCATTTCTATACTACATATAGAAAGGCAAAATTCCTCACATTTAATGCAATAACACTCAAGTGTTAATCAAGTTATTTATTATGGGGATTCTCTACTCCTTGTTCAAATAATTCAAGAAAATTACAGTGTAATACTTCACATAAAAGCTTATAAAGTAATACATACATAATATTATCACATTATTACTGCTAATTATTTTACCATAAACATTATATTTACAGTTGTGGCATAGTGCACTTGCACTTCTGCTTGGTCCTTTGTATATTCCAACATTAAATTAGTTTGCCTATTGCTAATACTTTTTTAAGTCTTTATGACAATACAGTCCTTTCCTCTTTCATGTACTGACATCCTCTAGTATGTAGCACCCCTCATGTGGGAAATTAGCTATTTTATATGGTTCTTCATACAGTAATTGCCATTTTTTATTTTTTTCTTGATTATCGACGCCTTGGGATGCGTCCTCAACAATACTAACTCATCGATACAATATTATTGTGTCTTAGTAAGTTTTTTGTTATACTTCGCCTTGCGGAGCTCTGCTTGGCGATTTATATTCTGTAGAGCTGTATCTAGTTTCTTCTGATAATTGCTCCTCTTCGATCTTCGGTATTGGATTAACCCATTCGTCCCCTTCGTTTTTCTGTTCATTCATTAGTTCACTGGGCGTGAAACCAGTTGTCATATGTGGTAAATTATTATACGTTTCCATGAAACTATTTAGGTATTCCACCCACTCAGTGTGCCTGTTGTGGGCGTACGTTCGGATGAACCGGTTGAGTTCCCTGAAAGTTCTTTCAATCGGGTTACTGCTCGGTGAAAACCTTAAAATTAGAACATGTTTGATGTTATATTCATCCATAAGGTTCTTCCACCTCTCTCCATTAAAATACGTGGCATTATCTGTTATGACAATCGATGGGCACCCGACAGATTTGAGGTAATCGTTTGTCAATCTTTTTGCAATACTACTGGCAGTCGATGCCCTAAGTGGGTACATTTTCACGTATTTTGAAAATAAATCATACACTGCAAGCACGTATTTCACTCCTCCTCTGGCAGTTGGTAGGGGTCCTGCAATGTCGATGGCTGCAATCTGCCGCGGACATTTTGCAATAATAGGGTGTAGTTCAATATCTCTGCAAATATTGCTCGGTTTGACCTTTTGGCATATTTTGCATTTAAAATACTTATTAGCTCTAACAATAGAAAGTCTCTATCAATTGTCTGCCGCCATCTTAACAATTATCACAGCGGCAAATTCAAATTACGCAACTCTGCAGACATAAATGCTGAACGTAATACAAATGTGTAAAAATAAATGTGCACCGGTGGTCCCGAACTCATTTTAATGAAAATAATTCGAATCAGATTGGTTCTTAAAAAGCAGTGCTCATAGCACGAACGTTATAACAAACTTTTCTAGCTGATGTATGGAGCCGAAATTAATTACGAACGAGTTGCGAAGAATGTTGTTTCAGGTAACATACGTTAGTGTTCTGCGCGGCTGATATTCGGTGGCTTTAATTATCATTTTGCTGAAGATAACTGTTTCCATCATAATCCATAGTTGTATAGAATCCGTTGTATGAACTGTGATTTAGTAACACTTACACAACTTACAGACACCACTTTAACACGACGTTAACTTGGAGTTCTTTAGCAACTTGATCAAATCTTTAGCAGGGAGAAAAATAATTTAGTAATTACTCAATGTAATAAAATAAGATTATCATTTCCATTTACAAATTAGTTAAATACCAAACCACTGAATAACACAGCGAACGCTACACTGGCGCCCTATTCTGAATAAAATCATCAGAAATGGCGGTCGGAGACTTCCAGCATAAGAAGTACCCCTCATTCTGCCAAAGGCCTTGTCGAAGGGGGGTACAGAAACGGACAGAAAATGGGAAACTGTCCTAAAAAGTGGAAGAATGAGCAAAGTTTAACGGCATGACGGTGCAGAAGGCAACAGAAATCACTGCATTAAAGACACGTATTCTGTATCTACAGACACATCTGTAATTGAAAAAGTGTCATGATGATCTCCCTATTGCCAAAAGAGTCCGAATACTCTCCCATTCGAATCCAAGGGAGGGGATATGGGGTGGCTATAAGAAAAAGATTGAATAACCAACGAAAGGGTAGCGTTCTACGAGTCGGGGCGTGGAATGTCAGCAATTTCAACGTGGTAGGAAAACTAAAAAAATTGCAAAGGGAAATGCTAAGGCTCAATCTAGATGTGGTATGGGTCAGTGAAGTGAAATGGAAAGAAGACAAAGATTTCTGGTTAGACGAGTACGGGGTAATGTCAAAAGCGGCAGAAACTGGTGTACCGCAAATAGGATTCGTTGTGGCTCTGAGCACTATGGGACTTAACACATGTGGTCATCAGTCCCCTAGAACTTAGAACTACTTAAACCTAACTAACCTAAGGACATCACACACATCCATGCCCGAGGCAGGATTCGAACCTGCGACCGTAGCAGTCGCGCGGTTCCGGACTGAGCGCCTAGAGCCGCTAGACCACCGCGGCCGGCGGATTCGTTGTGAATAGGAAGGTAGCGGAGAGAGTAAGTTATTTTGAACAGTTAAGTGATAGGGTTAGTTCCCATCAGATTCTACAGAAAACCAACACTGGCAACGATATTTAAGATATGTATACACCGACAAGTACAGGATTAAGAGATAAAGGAAGTGTATGAGGATTCTAAAGGGATAATTCAGTACCTAAAGGCAGATGAAAAACTATTAGCCATGGGGAACTGGAAAGCGGTAGGGGGAAGGAGTAGAATAGCACCGGATCTGCAATATTCCCAGGATGAAGAGATAAAGGAAGTGTATGAGGATTCTAAAGGGATAATTCAGTACCTAAAGGCAGATGAAAAACTATTAGCCATGGGGAACTGGAAAGCGGTAGGGGGAAGGAGTAGAATAGCACCGGATCTGCGATATTCCCCCCCTCCCCCCCCCCGCCCTCTCTCTCACTCTCTCTCTCTCTCTCTTACTCGAGCGTTCCCATAGGATGAAAAAAAATTTTTAATTGTTAATTATTTAAAATATCTTCATTTTGTAGCGCACATCTGTCTGAAGATGTTTATATTCACGACAGTGAAAATTAAAATGGCCTGTGATGAATATCCTGCAACCAGTCAGCCGGTTTGACATCATACCCCTCTTAAAAAAAACTCACAATTAATACTGAGCGGGATTATTTGTAACTGGGAGAATAAGAACTCTTCAGGAAATACGCACTCTTTATTGCTTATTAGTTAATAACATTCTCCTTTGTGTGACATAAAATTAAATATAGGAAACATAAAACCAGTGAAGATAAGAGACAAGCAAAGCAGTACACATTTCTTCAAACCTTAGGTCCCAGCATTTTTTTCTCTCTAATCTTGCTACAGCTTTAAATGACGTGCTTTTCTTTCTGCGAAAGAATCTATTACCTTATTAAAGTTTGTCAAACTTTTGCTATATGAAAAATGAAAATGTAGCAGTCCAGTAGTGAGAAAGCTAGTACTACGAACAGTACACAAGAACGGTACGATTCCCCGATTTGATTATGTCTATTTCGTCACTATGTGGTAGATAAAACGAAATAGGCCTTTCTAATTTTGCAGCATTTTTACATCAAATAAGCGAGACCTTTTTGGCACAAATGGTGATTTTTAACTACCTCATTTACGTAAATAACACGGCAGAATGTAATTCTCGAAGTACAAATACCAAATGCCTAGTAGACCAACTATAAGGAAAAAGTTTTATGTTACGAAATAGTTTCACATTTCATTCAAACGCTCCGTTTACTCAAGCATGAGATCGAAAAGTAGTAGTATGAAATTTTTATATAAATTTGAAATCGACATATTCATCCATATAATTTGTGTGATGTCCCCGTTTCTTCCCCTTTCTCATTCTAACAAACAATCTAGTCTTCACTAATTCTGTAACTATGCCTGCCACTGTCCAGAATTATTCTTTAGTTAATCCTGCCACAATCACCAGTTTAGTTATCCCGCATTGTTAAGTATTCGTACACCATGTTTTCCGCATTATTCCGAGAATAGAACTTACGTGGCAGCTAACCGGGTACTGTATAACTGGTCCTTAGTAGTGTAGCGATCAGGCAAAAATTTTCCGAAAAATTTCAGTTTCTTGGATACGCCGAGAAGATTACATATTAATCTTTCTTAATTGTTATTCTTGTTAGTCATTTATTATCTCTCTGGTAGTCCGAATCTATGGATTTCGCTAATAATTACAACAACGCTGATCATTCGCAACCACGTAAGTATACAGCGACTCGCATTCGGGTTTATTCGGCTCAGTTCGGATAACCCCGTCTTCGGGAATGGTTTTTATATCCAGAAGCGACGGGGGTCCCCCGGACACAGGCATCAGTTATATTATGCACGTGTTCAAACATCAGCTTATAATTCGTTCAGAAATCGACTTTGAATGAGCTCTTAAACGTTCATAACCAACAAGAATGCGTCTGAAATTATATGAATTATCGATACACCATCGTGCGCTGATTGCTAAGCGCTTTGTTGGACAAAGATTTTTTTCTTCAAGGATATGAATCTGGAGCACTCTGAAATTTGCCGCCGGGGGCCGATACCTCAGTTTGCGCCCCCCCCCCCCCCCCTCTCTCTCTCTCTCCCCACCGTAGACCAGGCTTTTAGAAGAAACGATTAAGGGAAAATAAGGGCTTCGTGGAAGGAATGCAAGAGGAAAATAATTGAGTTCTGCAATAAATATCAGCTATTAATAGCGAATGCTCTGTTCCAGAATCACGAAAGGAGGAGGTATACATGGAAAGCGCCGAGAGATATCAGAAGATTACAGTTAGATTACACCATGGTCTGGCAGAGATTCCGAAATCCCGTAATGGATTTAAGATGTACCGAGGAGCTTAAGAAACTGGCCAGGAAGAATAAATTAGCAAAGTCATCTGATACTCAAGCACCAAGGAATGATGAGAGCCGCTTGCGTTTCTCGGAGGCTACAGGTACTGCAGTAACGAACAGCTCACACTTAAACCTCCAGATGTCAGACACTCAGATCGATACCAAATGTTGTATGTAAACAGAGCATCAACCAAAACATCTATTTAGTTCGAACTACGTGCTGTCGTTGAGCAGAACCGGTTTGAACCTTAATTAAAAGTAACACCAGAACTACAAGGCCAATCAAAAACATACCTGCGAGTAAGTGGCATATGTTGCTTCCGTTGGAAAGTTGGTAGAGCGTTAGATTTGTTTATCAAGGTTCCCGGTTTCAAACGCCAATCTTTTTTTCTGTATTGTGCGTGAAAGTGTTATGTGGGACAAAGTGTTTATGACATGGAAAAGGGTTCAAATGGTTCAAAAGGCTCTAAGCACTATGGGAACATCTGAGGTCATCTGTCCCCTAGACTTAGAACTACACTCCTGGAAATTGAAATAAGAACACCGTGAATTCATTGTCTCAGGAAGGGGAAACTTTATTGACACATTCATGGGGTCAGATACATCACATGATCACACTGACAGAACCACAGGCACATAGACACAGGCAACAGAGCATGCACAATGTCGGCACTAGTACAGTGTATATCCACCTTTCGCAGCAATGTAGGCTGCTATTCTCCCATGGAGACGATCGTAGAGATGCTGGATGTAGTCCTGTGGAACGGCTTGCCATGCCATTTCCACCTGGCGCCTCAGTTGGACCAGCGTTCGTGCCGGACGTGCAGACCGCATGAGACGACGCTTCATCCAGTCCCAAACATGCTCAATGGGGGACAGATTCGGAGATCTTACTGGCCAGGGTAGTTGACTTACACCTTCTAGAGCACGTTGGGTGGCACGGGATACATGCGGACGTGCATTGTCCTGTTGGAACAGCAAGTTCCCTTGCCGGTCTAGGAATGGTAGAACGATGGGTTCGATGACGGTTTGGATGTACCGTGCACTATTCAGTGTCCCCTCGACGATCACCAGTGGTGTACGGCCAGTGTAGGAGATCGCTCCCCACACCATGATGCCGGGTGTTGGCCCTGTGTGCCTCGGTCGTATGCAGTCCTGATTGTGGCGCTCACCTGCACGGCGCCAAACACGCATACGACCATCATTGGCACCAAGGCAGAAGCGACTCTCATCGCTGAAGACGACACGTCTCCATTCGTCCCTCCATTCACGCCTGTCGCGACACCACTGGAGGCGGGCTGCACGATGTTGGGGCGTGAGCGGAAGACGGCCTAACGGTGTGCGGGACCGTAGCCCAGCTTCATGGAGACGGTTGCGAATGGTCCTCGCCGATACCCCAGGAGCAACAGTGTCCCTAATTTGCTGGGAAGTGGCGGTGCGGTCCCCTACGGCACTGCGTAGGATCCTACGGTCTTGGCGTGCATCCGTGCGTCGCTGCGGTCCGGTCCCAGGTCGACGGGCACGTGCACCTTCCGCCGACCACTGGCGACAACATCGATGTACTGTGGAGACCTCACGCCCCACGTGTTGAGCAATTCGGCGGTACGTCCACCCGGCCTCCCGCATGCCCACTATACGCCCTCGCTCAAAGTCCGTCAACTGCACATACGGTTCACGTCCACGCTGTCGCGGCATGCTACCAGTGTTAAAGACTGCGATGGAGCTCCGTATGCCACGGCAAACTGGCTGACACTGACGGCGGCGGTGCACAAATGCTGCGCAGCTAGCGCCAATCGACGGCCAACACCGCGGTTCCTGGTGTGTCCGCTGTGCCGTGCGTGTGATCATTGCTTGTACAGCCCTCTCGCAGTGTCCGGAGCAAGTATGGTGGGTCTGACACATCGGTGTCAATGTGTTCTTTTTTCCATTTCCAGGAGTGTACTTAAACCTAACCAACCTAAAGACATCACACACGTCCAAGCCCGAGGCAAGATTCGAACCTGCGACCGTAGAAACAGCATGGTTCCGGACTGAAGCACCTAGAACCTCTCCGCCACAACAACCGGTTGTAAAAGGGCTATTGGGTGTTTACAGCAATGTTCTGAAAAATTTGTGTGAAAACTTATGGGACATAACTCCTAAGGTCATCAGTCCCTAAGCTTATACACTACTTAACCTAAATTATCCTAGGGACAAACACGCACACAGCCATGCCCGAGGAAGGACTCGAACCTCCGCCGGGACCAGCCGTACAGTCCATGACTGCAGCGCCCAAGACCGCTCGGCTAATCCCGCGTGGCACAATGTTCTCTTGGCAGTATCCTTCCGCTTCGTTTCTTTGAAAGTAGTATACCTATAGAGTACATCTTAATTTCACAGAATATACAACCAGAACAGAAAAATAAACAACTGCGTCACATGTTCGGAAGCAATAGTAATAATAATCATCATCATTTTCTTTGGGCCTTTGTCCCACTTCAACGCGGGGTCGGCCTAGTTACTATGGATTTGGTAATGTTAGTGTCAGAGGGTGGCCAGATGCCCTTCCTCTCTCCACCCCATACCCCCCGGGACGGAATTGGTGTACCCCAGCTGTTTGCATGTGGTGTAAGCCACGAAATAGTGCGAACGTGTTCAAATGTCTGCGAGGCGGGTAACTGAGGCCGAACGTGGGGCTCAAAATGGCTCAAATGGCTCTGAGCACTATGGGACTTAACTCCTTTGGTCATCAGTCCCCTAGAACTTAGAACTACTTAAACCTAACTAACCTAAGGACATCACACACATCCATGCCTGAGGCAGGTTTCGAACCTGCGACCGTAGCGGTCGCGCGGGCGGAACGTGGGGGACCAGCCCAGTATTCACCTATGGGGATGTGGAAAGCCGCCTAAAAGCCACCTCCAGGCTGGCCAGCACATCGGCAATCGTCGTCAATCCACCAGACGGTTTCGATCTGGGGCCGGCGCGCCTACCCGAGTTCAGGAAGCGGCGCATTTAGCACCCGCGGCTAACCTGGCTGGTGGAAGTAATAGTAATAGGAATAATAACAATTAATAGTAAACAAATTAATAAGATTAATAATAAGTACGTAACATTTAATTGAAGAAGGGAAAGCAGACTGCCAAAAGAACATTGCTACCAATTCCGAAAAGTCATTTTATGTGTCATGAAAATGTTCTCCTATATAACAGTTTCACGTGTAAATAGTTAAAAATATTGACGCCAGATGACCTCCAACGCGGGACTTTCGGTATGACGGCCAAACGCTCTACCTTCTGTCCCGCAAGAAATCTCCTGCAGTAGGAGTCACAGATACACTTTTCGTGTGCTCTTTAGCTCTTGTGATACTCTTAATTGCCGTTTACGAATATTCTACTGGTAAACAGAGCACAGCAAGAGATAAATTGATGTTTTGGTTCATACAGCGTTTGGTACCGATCTGAGTGTCTGACATGAGGAGGTTTGGATGTCAGTAGCAGTTCACTTGAAGAGAAATGGACATACCTAAAAAGAGCAATCACTGAAGAAAAACATAAGTACAAGGAAGATAACTGCGAAGAAACCATGGGTAACTGGAAAAATACTTCAGTTCATCGACGAAACAAACAAGTAAAAAAATGTTTAGGGAAACTCAGGAATACAGAAATACAAGTCACTTACAAAAAAAATAGCAAATGCTGGGATACAATATCAAAAATGCTGCGTGAATTATGTGAAGGAATCGGAAAAGAAATGATTGTCGGAAGAACTGACCCAACTTATAGTAAAGGCGAAACAAACTTCGGTGCAATTAAAAGCAAAGGTGGTAACATTAAGAGTGCAAATGGAATTCCTTTGTTAAATGCAGGGTGATGAGCGGATAAGTGGAAAGAGTACACTAAAGACCTCTATGAGAGGGAGAACTTGTTTAATCCTGTGATAGAAAAAGAACCAGGAGTCGACGGAGAAGAGATAGGGGCTCCAGTATTTGAATTTGAATTTAAAACAGCTTTTGACGATTCCACACAAAACAGAAGGGATAGATAACATTAATCAGAATTTCCAAAATAATTTGGGTAGTGGCAACAAAATGACCATTGACGTTGGTGAGTAGAATGTATGAGGCACCTGTCATACACACTGACTTTTGGAGAAATATCATCCACACTATTCCGAAGACTGCGGGAGCCGAAAAGTGCAAGAATTATCGCATAATCAGCTTAACAGCTAGTACATCGAAGTTGCTAACAAGAGTAATACACAGAAGAATACAAAAGAATATGGAGGATGTGTTAGATGACTGTCTGGCTTGTGGAAAGATAAAGACAAAAATTGGAGGCAGCTCTGACTGAAGAAAAATGAAGTCACCTTCATAGGATCTGTGGACCTGGAAAAAGCGTTTTAATATGTAAAATCGTGCGACATGTTCGAAATTCTTATAAAAATGGGGGCAAGCTGTAGGGGAAGACGAGAATTATGAATAGAAATAGGTACAAGAGCCAAGAGCAAATAATATGAGTTGAGAACCAAGAACGAAGTGTTCTGATAAGATGTAAGACAAGGATGCAAGTCTTTCGTCCCTTCTCTTCAACCTATATACATCGAAGAAGCAATGACAGAAATAGAAATGTTCAGGCGCGGGATTAAAATTCAAGGTAAAAGATTTCGATAATAAGATTCGCTTATGACATTGCCATCCACAGTGAAAGTGGAGAAGAATTACAGCATCTGTTGAATGGAATGAACAGCCTAATGAGTACAGATTACGGATTGAAAGAAAATTGAAGAAAGACGAAGGTAATGGGAAGTGGCAGAAATGAGGGTAGAGAGAAACTTAACATTGCGATTGGTGATCACGAAGTAGGTGAAGTACACGAATTGTACTACATTTGTAGCGAAATAAACTTATGACAGACGGAAAAAGGAGAACATAAAAATAGAGTAGCACTGGCAAAAAGGGCATCCTGGCCAAGAAGAGTTTACTAGTATCAAACTAGTTCTTAATTTGTGGAAGAAATTTCTGAGAATGTGCGTTTGGCGCGCACCATTGTATGGTTGTGAGACATGGACTTTGGAAAACCGGGGCAGAAGAAAATCGAAACATTTGAGATTTAATGCTACAGAATTAAGTGGACTGATAAGGTGAAGAAAGAGGAGGGTATCCGCAAGAATCCGAGCGTATGCGGTTCTAGGAGCTACAGTCTGGAGACGAGCGACCGCTACGGTCGCAGGTTCGGATCGTGGCTCGGGCATGCATGTGTGTGATGTCCTTAGGTTAGTTAGGTTTAAGTAGTTCTAAGTTCTAGGCGACTGATGACCTCAGAAGTTAAGTCGCATAGTGCTCAGAGCCATGTTTGAACCGAGCGTATGCATCGATTCTATTGATCCCGCCGTCGGTAGGACACGATGAACATTGATCTTCCAGTTTTCAAGAACGCTGCCGATGAAGCAGCTCAAATCTGTGTTTCCTTTGAGTAGTTTAGTGTTCAGATTTGAAACTAGATTCCAGCAGCTTTATGCCGAGATGTGTTCGTAGCTTCACAGTCCCAGTTTGTGGCTTTAAATAACATATTTTATTGCTATCTCTATTGATACTCGGCATTTCTATTTGTTGCAAGTACCAGTAGGCGTCTCAGTCACTTGCTTTGTTATTTTTGCATTAAAAATGCAGATTTCGCACTAATTTTTAACATTGAATTTTACGACGCTGCATGAAGTGGTCGTCTCAGTATTGTGCACTGAAAGTGCTATTCGATTTAATGTCATTTTAGTGTAATACTACTACGTGGTTGAACAGTTGTGTTGAAAGTACAACCTGAAACGGTGTATGTATGTATTTTTCTTCTGAGTGATTTCTGGTCTGTTGCTGAACTACGTTGTCTCGGACAAAATCTGCTTTGTTGGATACAATAGCGTTTTATAATGTACGGATATTATTTTACATACCAGTGCGGTATGGAATGTAATCTTCCAAGTTAATCAGCGTAATGAAGTGGAGGGGTTATTTGGTAAAACTGGTACAGTGTTAGAGTGATAAGTTCAATTTGCGAATGCACTTTTAGTATTCTCTTGCGATATTAGCTAGAGGTCACCAGATTACGCACTCAGTACGGCTGGATTGGAAATACTTTCTTTCTCTGCACAAGACGCAGCTTAGGACCAGGTGACCGGGCTGTGCTATTAATATTTCTGAGCTGAGTAGCTATAGACAGAAATGCATATAAAAAGGGATTACGATCTACAACTACTGAAGTATCATGTCAAATAGTTTAATTACCTTAGGATCGAGTGAAACAATTTCAACAGTTTTATTTTCACAAAGTCACAAAACAGCCACTTTTCTCAACACCAGACGGCAAAGTGGCCATTATTTTTAAACTCAAAAATAAGGAATGAAAGTTATTTTAAGATAGAACTACAGACATTTCATTGTAAACCGTGATTCGAATAAAGTTATTTAAACGTTTCTTCTTCAGAATTCGTAGGCACTAAATCCATTGCTCTTCAGACCTTAAATGTGAAAATTTTTCTTCGTAGTGCATGCACTCGCTGTCTTCATCATTGTCGTGAAAAAAGATGTTGTAGGTTAGGGTTCAGTGCTCTTCAGCAGTTTCTTTTCACTGCCTTTCTGCTCCTCGGAGTCTTCCCATTTCATCCTTCTTTTTAAAATGGTTCAAATGGCTCGAAGCCATATGAGACTTAACTGCTGCGGTCATCAGTCCCATAGAACTTAGAACTCCTTACACCTAACTAACCTAAGGACATCACACACGTCCGTGCCCGAGGCAGGATTCGAACCTGTGACCGTAGCGGTCGCGCGGTTCCAGACTGTAGCGCCCAGAACCGCTCGGCCACACAGGCCGGCACCTTCTTTTTACTTTCTTTTTCTTCTCTTTCTTTATTTGGCGAGCCTAGAGCACTGTTGTAACCGTTTGCCGTCAGTATCATCGTAGAGCTCTTCTTTCAGTCACTGCTCTTACGATTTGCCCCCACAGAAAGTAGCCAGGACCCACATTACCCGCGTTGACGCCATTACACAAAAGCTGTATAGCCTCTAATATTGTGACTAAGATTTCGTAACTAAGTAGGATCATGGGGTAAGGCACTTTTAACGCAATTGAAAAGACTTACGTGACATTCTGTCTTCAAAACACCAAAGTTTGATTTTAATGTAGGTACGATCTAACTGAAATTTCTGTACATTAGAATACTTAGATGCTTACTTATGTACATATTTGCCATGGTTAATTTTCTTGTACACTTGAGTCCACAGATTCACTCCGATGACACAATTTTGAAACGCAGGACGCTTGATAAAAAAATTTTGTTATCAAGACCTTTCTAAATTTCAAAGTTGTGCCAGGATTACATTTCGTGAGATGACTGGCCCTTCAGGGAGAATACGTTAGAGCATTTCCAACGTGATGCCAGCACCTTAAAGCCCCAGGACCCTAACGGCCGCTTTGCCCGGCTCTTCCGTACCTAACAGGGGTGGCTGTAGGCTTAAAATGTTGTGAGGTTTGTACTTCGGTGTAAAAGATTAGATTTGTATCAGTATACTGTATTAAGTAAAGGAGAAAACAATTCAGAGGTAGCTTTATCAAACACACAACTTCATGGTGCAAACAACTGCCTTGGCTGCAGAACGTGCTGGACTGCTGTTTTCGCCACATTCTGCATACTGGTTGCTGTGGCAACACGTCATGAAGGGGAAATACTTTTAAATAATTTCGTTCGTGCTTGGTTCCTCTGTTTCTGAATGTTCTACTAATGACAGAACGATCACTATACTTTGGTGCAGACGTCATAATTTATCATTTTTCCGTAACCTGTTAATTGACTTGGTTAGCTATCACTCGATTTGTCATACATACTTGGCTTGCCATATTTCCTAAAGATACAGCGATTTTTAGGTGGACTAGATCTATATGGACGAAGTAAGTGACCTTTTTTTTTCTTCTGTTTCTTTCACAGTGAACCGAACTTAGTTATAAATAGAGGTTCTGACACTAAATATGCATCACAATGTGCCTGAAGCTCCGACAGCAAGCATAGGCAATACCACTGCTCTCATTATAGTTGTTAAATTTTTTGTGTAAAAATTAGATTGCCTCCTCAAAAATCGCAGTCCTTACATTAATTCGTCTCTGTCTTTCGGAACTTAAACTCCCAATGTAGTCAGCATATTTTATCAACTACGGTTCTGTCCAAATCTTAGACAACTAACCTTCTGATAGGAGTTAACTAGCAATTCTCGCATCTAACCTTTATACGCCCCTAGTGAGAAGAAGAATGTGCCCGTCCCCCCTCCCCCCCTCCCCCCCCCCCCCCTACCCCCTCCTCAGGCACGCGCAACTGGTCTTACTAGACAGCGCAGGCCCTCAGACTACCTGATCGCCACGGACCGGTTCCTTCATTCCTTATGCACGCCCGGCAGCTGGGGGCGGCAGGTGATGAATCGATAAGTTATTTAAGACGAGCTACTTGCTCCCGCCTTCCTCCTGCTTGTTCCATTAACGACCAGAAGGAAATAAATGGTGAATTATTAAGCACTGGCTCAGGATGCCGGCGCTATACACCGAACTAAGTAATTTACACGGACGATGAGGTCTTTCTTTGGATCGGGGAAGGTTCGCAGTGGAGTGGGTGACGAGTAGAAGCGCAGACAATTTGTATGAGGAGGACGGTTTGGATCGCAGAGGTGGAACTTTTAGAACCCCAGCGTAATAAGATCTAATTGCTTTTGTGCTACAGTCCCTACAACTGAAAATAAACGTCCACGATACGTCTAACGCTAAGGAAAACCAGGTCACCGTGGCCGTCGAATTAAGACACTCGCTGTTGTCTAATCCGAAGACTGCTCCATGAACTTAATGGAGTGTATTCTCAGTGTGAAACATTTAATTCAATTCCATTAAGTGCTAACAGGCTAAATTCGCTTGTGAATAATTACACCACATGAAAAAACGACGCTCACACACCACAATATTCGCACAATGTTTCAAATAACCCACGAAGATAATCAAGGCGGTTAGGAAATAATCCAGTAGAAACGGCGATGCTAACTGGAAATTCACAAGCTTTCGTCATTACAGTGGGTACCTATTGGCAATAGGTGAATGTCGAAGAAATTGTTACTACACCTACATCTACACACTCCGCAAGTAATCTTATCATGTAGGGCAGAGGTTATCTTGTGCCACTAGTAGCTATTTTCTTTCCTCTTCCGCACCCAAATAGATGAGGACGAACGGCTATCTACATATATGTCTGTATGAGCCCTAATTTACGTAATCTTCGTCTTCCTTGAGCGAAATGTATGTTCGCCGCAGAATCGTTCTGCATTTAACCTCAAATGCCGCTTCTCTAAAATTTCTAAGTAGTGTTTCAGGACAGGAATGTGGCCAGTCCTTCAGGGATTCCCATTTGATTTCATGAAGCATCGTTCCTCGAATTTTCCCACAGCAAATCTAACTCCCGGCCTGCGAATCGTTTCGATGTCTTCCTCTAATCCGACATGATGCGGATCCCGTATACATTACCAGTACTCATGAATGGGCCACATTAGTGGTCTATTCATGGTCTGTTTCAACAGATAAACCAAGCAGTCCCATAATTCTCTGAAATCCACCATTGGCCTTCCCTACAACCATCCTTATGTGCTCGTTCCATTTCATATCAGCGTGGAAATTTATGTCAACTTATTTAATCGCCGTGATGCGTCAAGCAGCACGCTATTCTTCTATATTCGAATATTACGGGATTCTTTCCTACTCATTTGCATCTACATTTAAAGCTACCTGCCATTCATCACAGCAATTAAAAATTCTGTCTAAGTCATCTTCTATCTCCTTACACTCAGCGACAACAGCTTTCCGTACACCGCAGCGTCATTAGCAAACAGCTGCAGATTCATGCTCGTCTGTCTGTCAGATCGTGTATGTATACAGAATAATAGCGGTCCTATCACATCTCTGTGGGCCACCCCCCAGCACACCCCCCCCCCCCCCTCCCCGCCGGTACCGATGTCTCTGATGAACAGTCACCGTCGAGGAGAACGAATTGTGTTCTATTACCTCAGAAGTCACCGAGAAACTAACATACCTGGGAAACTAACCTACGTAAGCTTGCAGTGGAGCCCATTGTCAAATGCCTTCCGAATATCTAGGAATATGGTGTCTGCCCGTCGCCCTTCATCCATAGTTCACAGAATACTATGCGAGAAAATGGCACGCTTGATATTCGCAGGACCCATGCTTCCTAGATCCGCGCTGATGTATGGACAGAAGTTTTTCCGTCTCGAGGGACTTTATTATATTCAGGCTAAGAATGTGTTTAAGAATTCTGCGGCAAACAGATATTAGGAATACAGGACAGTAATTTTGCTGGTCCTTTCCCTTAGCTATCTGATTTGCAGAAGGCATCTGCGCTTTATTTCCACTCGTTTGTCACGGAGTACTTTCTGTAAAACCGTATTGGTGTTCCATACGGACCTCTTTCTGTAAATCCTTGTTGGGAGTCCATCCGGACCCAGGTTTTCTCTACACTGGGGATATGTATTACTATGTCCTCCACACGTTATATTTGTACGAGCCTTCTGCGTGAACGATTTCCTTTATTTTAAATTTATATCTACAGCTTTCCTTTTACTGCCTTCTATTGCCTCACCAGACTGGTCAACGAATGACTGGATAGAAGCCTTTGACCAACTATCGATTTTACGCAAGGTATCTTTGGGTTCTCGGGAAGATCTTTTGCTAAGTTGTGGTGGTGGTAGTGTACTTCTGCATCGAACTTTTCATAGACGCACCGATTTCTGCTAGTTTTTGCCTGTCGTTATTTGTCTGCTCGTTTTTGAACCGAGAGCGCACCATTCTCTGCTTCCTCATATTTTTTTCAGATTTTTTTATTAACCCACGGTTAGTCATTACCGTCCGTAACATATTTCTCAATAGCGCGATTTACGATTCGTTTAAACTTTATTCTTAATTCCACTACGACCGTCATATTGGAATTGATGTCGATTCATTATCTGAGTGGGATGCTAACAACTGTTCTTCCTAGCAAAACTACTCCCATATTCTTCTTGATGGATCTATTAATTTCAGTAATCATCGACGTCTTGATGACATGATCAGAAATTCCTTTCCTGTTCTGGTACCGTCTACATGGCCAGGCATCTTTGTGGCTACAAGGTCTAAAATATATCTGTTTTGTGTGTCGTCGAAGTACCTGCTGAAGACCGTTTCCGGAAGACGTATTCAAAAGCTCTTCACAAGACTAAATGCGATGAATCCGCATACGTCCCAGACTAAACTTGTTAAGTTAAAGTCGCCTCCAACTAATAGTCTGCCATGTGGGTATTTGTGTGCTATTGACCGTAGACTTCCTTTGAATGATTCTTAAACTGTCGAAACGGAATCGTGTGGCCAGAAAAGAAATGGGTGATTAACGTGGGTTCTCCTAGTAGTGTCACGCGTCCAGTTAAATTCACAATCAAACTCAATTTCGACATTGATAAACACACTGCCTTTGTCCTATAACCTGCCCATATACATTCCATAACTCGCTAAATACGAGTACTTCAGAGCATTTTACTTTGGATTTAAACCAGCTCTCGGTTCGGAGAATAATTTGAATGCGACAACTTTCTTAGGTGGCAGTAAATGCAGGAACTCCGTTACAAATATGTCGACGATTTACTGTTAAAAGCTTGACAAACCAAGTGTCTTTACCTGTATGTGGTCTGAATTCGATCACTGTGTATCGACGAGCAAGCGTTAATTTGAGGACATGAAATTATCGTCTCGTCTAAAAATAACCCATGTGCATTCCACAAGTACTCTGCTAACCACGTATCTGATTTATTTGAGCGGTGCACCCCTGACCTGCCACAGGGAGCTATGGTTATCAACCCCTCAACTCACGTCCAAAAATCTGCAGCCTACACACAATAGGAGGAGCCTTTGGTTGCGTCACTCACTCCACTTGTCACCAAACCTAGGGAATCTGATCAATTCTGGGGAACATGTTGCAAATTGTGAACTCTGCTTGCATCCTGCAAGCCATACCAGTCTGGTGTGGTAATAGAAGACAAAAAGAGGAAAACAAGAGGATCGTACAAACATACCGTCGTTTGACCGTCTTACATACCCCCGTGTGAAGTACATGGCGTGGCGTAGAGAAGCAACTGAAAAACAAATAACACGCCCAGTCCCGATGGAATCCCAAAGAGTACTCTACGACAATCGATTGGAAAAAGCGCAGATGCCTCCTGAATACTAGAAAGATAAGGGAAAGGACCCACAAAATTGCAGCCCTCTACCCTTAATGTCCGATTGCTGGAGAATTCCTGAACATATTCTCAGACTGAAATAATAGATTTCTCGAGATGGAGAAGCTTCTGTCCACAAATAAGTACGGCTTGCAGGCAGCATGGTTTGTGCAAAATTCAGCTTGCCATTTTCTCACACAGTATCTTGCGAACCACGGATGAAGAACGAGGGGAAGACTCCACATTCCTAGATGTTCGGAAAGCCTTTGACATGGGGTCCCACTGCAGACTGTTAACGAAGGTAAGGGCATGCAGAATACGTTTCCAGATATATGAGTTGCTGAAATTCGTAAGGGTCCATTCTTCTCAAGCGTCCTACAAAATAAGCATTTTTACGATTTTTTTAGAAATAAATGAAGGTATCTTTTTGCACGTTATATATTGATTCTTGGAAAACATTTCCATACATATTTTTAAGAAATTAACCCCCACTCTTCCTCCGAGGAGTTAACGTTTCTCTGTCCAAAATTTGGTGTGTCCATGACGAAAGTCATTCAGTCCGCAAATACTATCTGAAATCAAAAAAGAAACAATTTACGTAATGTATTGCATATTGTGCTCGGAATAATAGCACATTTCTTTGGAATTCGGGATAACAATAAAATGGTGGACGTTTGAAACAAAGATGTAGTATTGTCGTGTGTTTCTTGTTCATGTTTTTTGCAAACAAGTAATGAATAAATTAACGTAAAAAATTTGCCTGTTAATCGTTGCAGACATTCCCGAGGAGTAATTCTGCAAAATGTCAGAAAGATATCATAATTAGTGTGCCCACAATCCAGTCCGTCAGTTTGAACTGCACTGTATCTGTTTAACGTGCAATTCAAACCAAATGTTGTATCTATGGCGACTCCTCACATCTTTGAGAGGTGAAAGCTAGGTTAAAACGAAAAACTAAGACTGAAAAATTCGTGCTCTGGCCAAGATTTGATCCCACGACTTCTCACTTTAGAGGGTAGCGCCTTACCACTAGACCGCAAATTCCGATGATTGTATAGATAGTACACCGATAGATTTTAATGCGTATTTTGCGATATATGGTTGCATCTTTATATTGCATTGACTTACAAGCTTAAATTGTTTACAAATCAAAGGCACCGTCGCTATCATAAATTTCAGCTTGATACCTATACCCTTACCTGAGAACAAGGGGTCTTCATAGGCAGATTGGCAGACAGACGGACAACAACTGGCAAAAACACGTTTTACGTGATATAATTGCAAATGAACGATTTTCGAAGTTTACTTGTTCTGTGAAATATTGTTTCTTACTAAATTTTATAATTGTAGGTCAACAGAACGTATGCTATATATTTTCATGGGTGTGTTTGCTAGTATCAAAATATGTGACGCCAATGGCCCCTTCTTTTCATTGCATTGACTTAAAAACTTAAATGATTTACGCCGCCAGGGAATCAAAGACAGTAGTATCTGACATAAATTTCAACGTGATGCCTCAGCCTGTTGCTTAGAAAAAGGTGCCTCTTATACAAAGCATAAAAAAAAATGACAAACAAAACCAAAAAAGAAAACACTGTTAGCTGACACTATTGCGAATTAACGATTCCTTCGTTTTTTGTTTTTTTTTCCTTTTACTATGAAATATTTGTTCTTGTCGCATTTCGTGATTGTAGGTCAACGAGTCCCATCATCGTTGAGAAGCGAAGACTAGATCAAAACGAAGACTGCAGAATCCATAATCCAATCTATATTTGATCCTGAAACCTGCCATTTCCATCCCCACGCTTTATCGCAAGACCACCAGGCGTAAAATATGCGCGTTTCTTCTCATTTTGTATACAGCTACTAATGTTAGAAACATAATCCCCAGCAACACGTTTCGGGGTTGAAGCTCTTATCGTCTATAATCCTACTTATGTATGCACTCAGAAAGCAAAAAACGTCAAAATATAAAGCGAAGTAAAATTATTTAGACATAATGTAGCCGTTTTGTTTCGTGAGTTTGCGAGTATCAAAATATGTGACATAAATAGCCGTATCTTTTGACTGCATTGTCTTAGAAGCAGAAATTTTTCGCACCGCCAAGAGATCGTAGACCTTAGTGTGATAAACTTAAATTTGATACTCATACCAGTTCCTGACAAAAACGGATCTTATGAGAAAGAGATGGACAGGCAAAAAATTTATCATATCGTTTTTACCGATTGAGACACGGAACCGTTAAAACGGTGACGAAATCAAACGAAATGTAATGACACTGTAGCGAGGCACCAGAGACCACGTGTCCTTCCTATTAGGCCTAAGACTCTCAGGACATAACAATGTATAACCTTAGAAATTTGGTGGATGGAGATGTGGTTCACCCTGTATATCGCCGGAAGACGGGCAATTCCGTAAATACAATCGGCAACTTAATACGAACCTCTGTGGATACGTAAATACATTCAGTTGCCAGTACTCCCGTTGCAGACCAGTAAGCCGTAGCATCTCCCCATGAAACATAAAGAGTTGTCAATGAAATTCTGGCGCGTGCAGGAAACGTAAACGTAAATCCTGATTTTATCAGGCGGCCTCGCTGTAATATTTATGCTTGGAGGGCGTTGTCAATTTACACTACTGGCCATTAAAATTGCTACACCAAGCAGAAATGCAGATGATAAACGGGTATTCATTCGACAAATATATTATACTAGAACGGACATGTGATTACATTTTCACGCAATTTGGGTGCATAGATCCTGAGAAATCAGTACCCAGAACAACCACCTCTGGCCGTAATAACGGCCTTGATACGTCTGGGCATTGAGTAAAACAGAGCTTGGATGGCGGGTGCAGGTACAGCTGTCCATGCAGCTTCACCACAATACCACAGTCCATCAAAAGTAGTGACTGGCGTATTGTGACGAGCTAGTTGCTCGACCACCATTGACCAGACCTATTCAATTGGTGAGAGGTCTGGAGAATGTGCTGGCCCTGGCAGCAGTCGAACATTTTCTGTATCGAGAAAGGCCCGTACACGACCTCCAAAATGCGGTCGTGCATTATCCTGCTGAAATGTAGGGTTTCGCAGGGATCGAATGAAGGGTAGCGCCACGGATCATAACACATCTGAAATGTAACGTCCACTGTTCAGAGTGCCGTCAATGCGAACAAGAGGTGACCGAGACGTGTAACCAATAGCACCCCATACCATCACGCCGGGTGATACGCCAGTATGGCGATGACGAATACACGCTTCCAATCTGCGTTCACCGCGATGTCGCCAAACACGGATGCGACCATCATGATGCTGTAAACAGAACCTGGATTCATCCGAAAAAATGACGTTTCGCCATTCGTGCACCCAGGTTCATCGTTGAGTAAACCATCGCAGGCGCTCCTGTCTCTGATGCAGCGTCAAGGGTAACCGCAGCCATGGTCTCCGAGCTGATAGTCCATGCTGCTGGAAACGTCGTCGAACTGTTCCTGCAGATGGTTGTTGTCTTGAAAACGTCCCCATTTGTTGACTCATGGATCGAGACGTGGCTGCACGATCCGTTACAGCCACGCGGTTAAGATGACTGTCATCTCGACTCCTAGTGATACGAGACCGTTGGGATCCAGCACAGCGTTCCGTATTACCCTCCTGAACCCACCGATTCCATATTCTGCTAACAGTCATTGGATGTCGACCAACGCGAGCAGCAATGTCGCGATATGATAAACCGCAATCGCGATAGGCTACAATCCGACCTTTATCAAAGTCGGAAACGTGATGGTACGCATTCCTCCTCCTTACACGAGGTATCACAACAACGTAGCACCAGGCAACGCCGGTCAACTGCTGTTTGTGTATGAGAAATGGGTTGGAAACTTTCCTCATGTCAGCACGTTGTAGTTGTCGCCACCTGCGCCAACCTTGTGTGAATGCTCTGAAAAGCTAATCATTTGCATATCACTGCATCTTCTTCCTGTCAGTTAAATTTCGCGTCTGTAGCACGTCAGATTCGTGGTGTAGCAATTTTTAATGGCCTGTGGTGTAATTTTAACGGTGGGATAAGTAGCTGAATCGGAATATTGTCTGAAAATAACGTTCTTTTATTGATCGATAAATAACCCACGAAAATTATATTTCTTTAGACACTGGCGTAATAACAAATATCAATGAACTAATTATACTTAAAGACCATAAAAAGAAACTTAGTACCAAGGAATTATCCAAATTGGACGGAAACCGGTATATATATGATTGAAATATTGAAATTTCAGAAAAAAATGGATGAAATATTCGATAAAAGAGCTTCACAAATCGAGCAATTCAATAAAGGGCTGGTCCACCTTTAGTCCTCATTCAAGTAGATACTCGGAATAGATTGACAGAGTTTCTGGACGTCCTCTGAGGCATATAGTGCCAGATTCTGGCTCATTACACCGCCTAATTCCGAGATGGTTGGAGGCCCTGCCCATAATGCTCGAAACTTTGTCAAATGGCGTGGGATCCGGCATCCTTGCTCCAAACAGGGTTTGGCAAGCATAAAGAAGAGCAATGTAAACTCGCTTTGTACGTGTGGATGGAAGGTAAGCCCAGGACAGTTTGTCATGAAGGGCAACAAACCTGAGCGTAGACTTTCGTCGATGTGCCGCTATGCTGTAAGCATTTCATGGATGACAACCAAAGGGGTCCTACTATGGAATGAAGTAGCACCTCAGATCATCCTTCCTGGCTGTCGGGCCGTGTAGGGGGTGACAGTCAGGGTCTGGGGTGCCATTTCATTTAATAGCGCGTCCTATTTGGTTGTCATCCGCGGCAGGGTCTCTACTACTTGTCTTCGTGCTTGCCAAGCCTTTTCAGTGCCAGGAAGAACCCCGGATCTCTACCAATTGAGGACGTTGGAGTATTATGGGCAGGGTCTTCAACCAACTCGAGATTTTGACAATGTAAAGCGCCATTTGCACGGAATTTGTTACGATATCCCTCAGGAGGACATCAAACAATTCTATCAATCAATGCCAAGCCGAATAACTGTTTGAATAACAACCGGAAGATGACCAACACATTACAGGCGTGCCCAGTTTGTGAACTCTTTCTCTTTAATAGATTACCCAATTTTTCTGGAATTTTAATCATTTGTGTGTCAGTACATGTACATAACATCTACCGAATTCTGACGCATTCGGATAATAATCTTCCTGATGCGTCGGTTTTTATTGTTTGTCTTAGAGTTTATTTAACAAGAACAGACTAGTATCATCACCAACGCATTTCCGGACACTACTGGCTGAATTGAAGTTAAACTACTGTTGTTTCATCAAAATATTTAAAAAAATCTAGAACGTGAACTGAGAACTCAACATCTCTATGTACGTAAGACGATAGAAATCATCATACCAGCATGATATCAATGAAATTACTCATCATTTCGAAAACGATACCTTAGACCTTAAGTTTTGCCCCAAATTTAACATCACAGCAAAAGAAAGAAATATGCAAACAGTATCGTGAATCACATGTTTCAGAAATGGAGTAGCTAAAACACAGAAATGAAACCCTCTTTCGTCAAACAGTAATTCCTGTCGTCTATCGATCGCACTGCAGTGTTAACTCACCGTATCTGGAGTGAATCTGCGCGATTTCACGGTATGGTGCGCAGATGCAAGCGCTAGAGCTGGCCGGCGGACGTCAGGCCGTCGTGGCAGAGCCCGCAGGATGTACTCATCTTCTCAGACAAGATCGCAGTCCCGATAACTGATAAATCAATCTCCAGCCACTTAACATAAGACCGAAGTTCAAACCTGCTTATTTAAGTTGCAGCGATGCTGAGATTAGGGCCCAGGGCGAAGCGTCCCTCAGAATAAGCCCCCATTTTCTTTAAAACATCGGCGTCTCTGCTCGGTGCATATTATTCGGCCAGTCATCGGAAAGCCTAACTGTCCCTCCAATGAGGGGACTGGAATCGAACCCGCTACCTCCCAGCAACAATTTAGATGCCAGAAAGCCTTTCAGAAACGTGCTTTCTCACCCTGGAAAGGACTAAAACAACATTCTCACGTTAAGGCAAGTATTCTGGGATTTCTTGTGAATTTCTGCATTTTCGGACTGTCCTTCCCACGATAAACTTAAGCGGAAATTTTCTCATGTGTACCTGTGGCTACATATCAGAATTTACAGTGCATCCCGGCGACAAGATATTAATTTCAAGAAGTGGTCGCTCAGACCCTCTGGGAAAGGGTAGGAACCCAAAAGGCTTGCACGTCTCTTAAGCCTTTCGGTCCTATTATCTGAACTGGACGCTCAGTCCACCTACCCGGCGGAACGCTTTCCTTCCGAAATCTCACATTAGGTTGGCAGGGCTGAGTCGTATTTACTCCTGCCGCTTTTGTGAACTCTGAGTTGCCGTTAGCATGCCTGGCCCGTGGGAAAGGCTGATTCTTCCTTGAAGTTCGACGTTCCCGTCAGCCGAAGCTAAAAAGATACAGAAGGTCTCGTAAAGTCAAGAAATGCCAGATTTCCAAAGTATCAGAGGTAAGTTGAAATAAAATGCATTGCTGTCCCTGACCACTCGTGTATTTACGCGAGAAAACAATTTTGTCGAGGCACCAGATATCGCCTGAATCTAAAGAGGCAACACATATAAAAATCATTATGAAACAGGATTAAAAATGCGAGAGAGCGACCTGGAAGAGGCTGGCGTATCGACTCTAAGCAAATAAACAAAAAACTGTGGTATTACTCAAAAGACGATGAGGCAATGGCACAGTCAATTAAGGTTTGGATTCAATGGCGCAAAAAATTAATTAACTGGAACAAAAGAAAATTAAGATTTCTTGTCGTATACAATTATCTGCGAAAGGAAAACATGGTCGACAAGCGGATTCGGTAAACTGCGTAAAATGGTAGGAAAAAAGTATGCACACTTCCCCATCGGCTGTCCCTCTCGCAGCGCGGCACTTAAACATCGCACAGCTCGAAATTAACGAAGCCCTGGCGCTGACGATCCGCCATTTAAAGGAAACAAAAGTAGTTCCCCGAGTATGCATAAAGAATTAAGCGCCCAGGAAATGAGCGGCGCGGTGTCGTCTCTCGCAGCCAATAGAAATGCAAATGCGGAACAATTAGCGCGTATACTTTCTGGACAGCCCCGGTGCTGCTGCGAGGGACTCCGCGAAAACCGGATGCAAATTGGTGGCGGCGCGGACTGCAGCCTGCGGTGGCGTCGGCAGCAGGCGCTGGGCGAGGCACTTCATTCTCTTAGAGGCGGCCCTCCCCACCGCGCCGCTCCGAGGAGACTTCACACTCTGGCGCATGTTTTATTAATGAACGTATATGGCGGCTGATGGCCAAAGCGCCGGCCACAGGGAATCTTGAATGTCCACGGCCCCGCTGGAAATTATCCTAACAGAGTCGCCGCACCGCGCCGCCACTAGAGAGCTCCGGGGATTCCCCGGTAGGCTCCCCGCCATCCGCGCAGCCATTACCGGAAGCTGCCGGCGAGCGGCCACGAGACGGTCACACCGCTGCCGAGGCACCACCCAGGCACAGCTCACCGACCCGTGACGAGCTTCTGCGCGCCAGAAATCTAAGACGTGCGTTTTATGATTTTAGTTGTCAA
Organism: Schistocerca nitens; assembly: GCF_023898315.1. Taxonomy (NCBI): domain Eukaryota; kingdom Metazoa; phylum Arthropoda; class Insecta; order Orthoptera; family Acrididae; genus Schistocerca; species Schistocerca nitens. Next base: position 696,579,963 of record NC_064614.1, on the reverse strand, counting down.
GGATATGACCATATCGTCAATCAGTACAAAGGCTATCGCTTTGAAAATAAAGTTTCTTATTTTTGTAACTCAGTCACTGCAAGACAAAACTGTGTAACATTTGCACGACTCGTGTGTCACGCTAATGCCCAAAATTTCATAATGAAAGTAACTTTCGCATGATGTGTCACAGCCAAGTAACAAAACTCGAAGAAACAGTTGCTGCAATGTAGTCTCTATCTACATAAACGATTTGGGAGACAATCTGAGGAGCCGTCTTCGATTGTTTGCAGATGACACTGTCGTTTATCGACTAATAAAGTCATCAGAAGATCAAAACAAACTGCAAAACGGTTTAGAAGTAATATCGGAATGGTGCGAAAAGTGGCAGTTGATCTTAAATAACGAAAAGTGTGAGGTCATCCACGTGAGTGCTAAAAGGAATCCGTTAAACTTCGGTTACACGATAAATCAGTCTAATCTAAAAGCTGTAAATTCAACTAAATACCTAGGTATTACAATTACGAACAACTTAAATTGGAGGGAACACATAGAAAATGTTGTGGGGAAGGCCAACCAAAGAGTGCGTTTTATTGGCAGGACACTTAGAAAAGGTAACAGACCTACTAAGGAGACTGCCTACACTACGCTTGTCTGTCCACTTTTAGAATACTGCAGCGCGGTTGGGATCCTTACCAGATAGGACTGACGGAGCATATTGAAAAAGTTCAAAGAAAGGCAGCACGTTTTGTATTATCGCGAAATATGGCACAGAGTGTCACAGAAATGATACAGGATTGGACATCATTAAAAGAAAGGCGTTTTTCGCTGCGACAGAATCTTCTCACGAAATTCCAATTAACAACTTTCTCCTCCGAATACGAAAATATTTTGTTGACACC